>NW_027371993.1:0-19305 GCF_046119375.1 Phyllobates terribilis
CACACACACTTGCACACACACACATGCACACACACTCGCACACACTCTCACACACACTCGCACACGCTCGCACACACTCACATGCACACACTCACACACACTCGCACACACTCGCACCCACTCACTCGTGCACACGCGTGCACATTTGCACACACTCGCACACACTCGCACACTCTTGCACACACACTCGCACACACACTCACACACACTCGCACACACTCGCACGCACACACTCGCACACACACTCGCACAGACACACTCGCACACATTCACACACACTAACTCGCACACAAATTCGCACACAAGCACTCACTCACACACACTCACTCATACACACTCGCACACACTTGCACCCACTCACTCGTGCACATTCGTGCACACTTGGGCACATTTGCACACACTCGCACACTCTCGCAAACACACTCGCACACACTCACTCACACTTACACACTCTCGCACACATTTGCACACACTCACACTCACTGGCACGCACTTGCACGCACACAACGCACACACTTGCACACACTCGCGCACAGACTCACACACACACTCGCACACACTTATGCACAATCACACACACTCGTACACACACTCGCACACACTCACACACACTCACACACATTTGCACACACACACTTGCACACACTCACAAACACTCGCACACACTCGCACAGACTCGCACACACACTCATACACACTCGCACACACTCGCACACACACACATGCACACACACTCGCACACTCACTCACACACACTCGCACACGCTCGCACACACTCACATGCACACACTCACACACACTCGCACACACTCACACCCACTCACTCGTGCACACTCGGGCCCATTTGCACACACTCGCACACTATCGCACACACACTCGCACACACTCACACACACTCACACACACTCGCACGCACACACTTACACGCACAAACTCGCATGCACACACTTGCACACACACTCACACACACTCGCACACACTCACACACATTCGCACACTCTCACTCGCACACAAACTCGCACACACGCACACACTCACAAACACTCACTCATACACACTCGCACACACTAACACCCACACACTCATGCACACTCGCACACATTTGTACGCACTCGCACACACACTCGCACACTTGCACACACTCGAACACATACACTCGAACACACACTCGCAAACATTTGCACACACACTCGCACATACACTCATACACACTCGCACACATGCGCACACACTCGCACATACAGTCGCACACACTCACACACACAATCGCAAGCACTCGCACACACTCACACACACTCACTTACTCGCACGCACACACTCGCGCACACTCACACGCACAAACTCACACACATTCGCACACACTCGCACTCACTTGCACACACTCGTACACACACACTGGCACACACTCGCACTCACTCGCTCGCACACACTTGCACACACTCTCGCACACACTCGCACACACTCACACACACTCACACGCACACACTCACACTCACTTGCACACACTCGTACACAAACACTGGCACACACTCGCACTCACTCGCTCACACACACTTGCACACACTCACACACACAGACTCGCGCACACTCGCATACACTCGTTCGCACACACTCGCACTCACTTGCACACACTCGTACGCACACACTGGCACACACTCGCACACACACTTGTACATACTTGCACACACTCACACACACACAGTCGCACACACTCGCACGCACACACTCGCACGCACACACACTCGCACACACTCGCACACACTTGCACACACTCGCACACACACTCATACACACTCGCACACACTCGCACATACAGCCCTACACACAATCGCACACATTCACACACACTCGCACTCACTCACACACACACTCGCACACACTCACACACACTCGTACACACTCACTCACACTCACACACAATCGAGCAAACTCGCACACACACACTCGCACACACACTCACACACACACTCGCACACACTTATACACAATCGCACACACACACTCGTACACACTCGCACACACTCGCACATACTCACACACACTCGCACACACACACTCACACACACTCACACACACTTGCACACACTCGCACACATTCACACGCACACACACTCGCACACGCTCGCACACACTCACACGCACACACTCGCGCACACACTCACACCCACTCACTCGTGCACACTCGCACCCACTCACTTGTGCACACTCGCGCACACTCGGGCACATTTGCACACACTCGCACACTGTCGCACACACACTTCCACACTCGAACACACTCGCACACACTCGCAAACACTCGCACATACAGTCCTACAAGCTCACTCACACTCGCACACAATCACACACACTCGCACACACACTCGCACACACTCGTACGCACTCGCACACACACTCGCACACACTTGCACACACTCAAACACACTCGCACACACACTCGCACACACTCGCACACACTTGCACACACTCGCACACACTTGCACACACTCGCACACACACTCATACACACTCGCACACACTCGCACATACAGCCCTACACACAATCGCACACATTCACACACACTCGCACACACTCACACACACTCGCACACACTCGCACACACTCGTACACACTCACTCACACTCACACACACAATCGAGCAAACTCACACACACACTCGCACACACACTCACACACACACTCGCACACACTTATACACAATCGCACACACACACTCGTACACACACTCACACACACTCGCACACACTCGCACACACTCACACACACTCGCACAAACACACTCGCACACACTTGCACACACTCGCACACATTCACACGCACACACTCGCACACACACTCGCACACACTCACACGCACTCACTCGTGCACACTCGCGCACATTTGCACACACTCGCACACACTCGCACACTCTCGCACACACACTCACACACACTCGCACACACACTCGCACACACTCACACACACTCACACACTCGAACACACTCGCACACACTCGCAAACACTCGCACATACAGTCCTACAAGCTCACTCACACTCGCACACAATCACACACAATCGCACACACACGCAAACACACTCGCACACACTCATACGCACTCGCACACACACTCGCACACACTTGCACACACTCAAACACACTCGCACACACACTCGCACACACACTCATACACACTCGCACACACACTCGCACATACACTCATATACACTCGCACACACATGCACACACTCGCACACACAGTCGTACACACTAACACACACTCGCACACACTCACACACACACTCACTTACTCA
Organism: Phyllobates terribilis; assembly: GCF_046119375.1. Classification (NCBI taxonomy): domain Eukaryota; kingdom Metazoa; phylum Chordata; class Amphibia; order Anura; family Dendrobatidae; genus Phyllobates; species Phyllobates terribilis. The sequence continues at coordinate 3,290 of NW_027371993.1, forward strand.
CACGCACACACTCGCGCACCCTCACACACACTCACTCACACACACACTCGTGCACACTCACACACACTCGCACACGCTCGCACACATTTGCACACACTCGCACTCACTCGCACGCACTCGCACGCACACACCCGTGCACACTCACATACACTCGCACACACTTTCACACACACTCGCACACACTCACTCATACACAATTGCACACACACACTCGCACACACTCGCACACACTTTGACACACACTCGCACACACTCACTCTTGCACACATTCGCACACACACACTCGAACAGACTCGCACACACTCGCACATACAGTCCTACACACTCACACACACAATCGCACACACTCGCACACACTCCTAAACACACTCGCACACACTCGCACACACACTCGCACACACACTCGCACACACTCACTCATACACAATCGCACCCACACACTCACACACACACTCGCACACACTCGCACACACTCACTCATGCACACACTCGCACACACACACACTCATACACACTCGCACACACACTCGAACACACTTGCACACACTCACACACACTCGCACTCATACACAATCACACACACACTCGCACACACACACTCGCAAACACACACTCGCACACACACACACTCGAACAGACTCGCACACACTCGCACATACAGTCGTACACACTCACACACAAAATCGCACAAACTCGCACACACTCCTACACACACTCGCACACACTCACACACACTCGCACACACTCGCACACACACTCGCACACACACTCGCACATACACTCATATACATTCGCACACACACTCGCACATACAGTCGTACAAACACACACTCGTAAACACTCGCACACACTCACACACACACTCACTCACACGCACACACTCACGCACACTCGCACACACTCACACACTCATGCACACTAACACACACTCACAAGCACACACTCACACTCACACACACACTCACTCACACGCAGACCCTCGCGCATACTCGCACACAGTCACACACACTCGCATACACTCGCACGCCCACACTTGCACACTCTCACACACATTTGCACACACTCGCACTCAGTCGCACGCACTCACACGCACACACTCGCACACACTCAAACACACACTCGCACACACCATACACAATCGCACACACACTCGCACACACTCGCACACATTCGCACAAACTCGCACTCACTCACACTCACTTGCACACACTTGCACACACTCGCACATACACTCACACACACTCGCATACTCGCACACACTCACACACACTCGCATACACTCGCACGCCCACACTTGCACACTCTCGCACACATTTGCACACACTCGCACTCACCCACACGCACTCACACACACACACTCGCACACACTCACACACACACTCGCACACACCATACACAATCGCACACACACTCGAACACACACACTCGCACACATTCGCACACACTCGCACTCACTCACACTCACTTGCACACACTTGCACACACTCGCACATACACTCACACACACTCGCACACACACACACACACTCGCACACACTCGCACGCACACACTCGCACGCACACACTTGCACGCATACACTCGCACACACTTGCACACATTTGCACACATTCGCACACACTCACTCGAACACACACTCGCACACAAACTCGCACACACTCACACACACTCACTCATACACACTCGCACACACTCACTCGCACACACTCACACACACTCGCACACACTCACACCCAGTCACTCGAGCACACTCGCACACACTCGCACGCACACACTCGCGCACACTCACACGCACAAACTCGCACACATTCGCACACACTCGCACTCACTTGCACACACTCGTACGCACACACTCGCACTCACTCGCTTGCACACAACTTGCACACACTCACACACACAGACTCGCACACACTTGCACACACTCGCACACACATTCGCACACACACTCGCATGCACACACTTGCACTCACACACTCGCACGCACACAATCGCATACACACTCACACACACACTCGCACACACACTCGCAAACACTCGCACACACTCACTCGCACACATTCGCACACACTCACTCGCACACACTCACACCCATTCACTCGAGCACACTCGCACGCACACACTCGCACACACTCACATGCACACACTCGTGCACACTCACGCACTCTCACACGCACACGCTCGCACACATTCGCACACACACGCACTCACTTGCACGCACTCGCACGCACACACTGGCACACACTCGCACACACACACTCGCACACACTTGCACACACTCACACACTCGCACACACTCGCACACAGTCACACACACTCGCACGCACACACTCGCACACACACTCACACACACTCGCACACAATCGAACACACTCGCACACACACTTGCACACACACTCACACACACACTCGCACACACTTATACACAATTGCACACACTCGTACACACACTCGCACACACTCGCACACACACACTCGCAGACACTCACACACACTTGCAAACACTCGCACACACACTCATACACACTCGCACACACTCGCACACACACATGCACACACACTCGCACACACACTCACACACTCGCACAAGCTCGCACACACTCACACGCACACACTCGCACACACTCGCATCCACTCACTCGTGCACACTCGTGCACACTCGGGCACTTTTGCACACACACTCGCACACACTCGCACACACACTCGCACACACTCACACACACTCGCACACACTCGCACACACTCGCAAGCACACTCGCACACACTCACACACACACTTGCACACACTCGCACACACACTCATACACACTCACACACACTCGCACATACAGCCCTACAAACAATCGCACACATTCACACACACACTCACACACACTCACACACACACTCGCACACACATATGCACAATCACACACACACTCGTACACAGACTCGCACACACTCGCACACACTCACACACACTCACACACTTGCACACACACACTTGCACACACTCGCACACACACTCATACACACTCGCAGACACTCGCACACACACACATGCACACACACTCGCACCCACTCTCACACACACTCGCACATGCTCGCACACACTCACATGCACAAACTCACACACACTCGGACACACTCGCACCCACTCACTCGTGCACACTCGGGCACATTTGCACACACTCGCACACACTCGCACACTCTCGCACACACACTCGCACACACACTCACACACACTCGCACACACACACTCGCACGCACACACTCGCACACACACTCGCACAGACACACTCGCACACATTCGCACACATTCGCACACACTAACTCGCACACAAATTCGCACACAAGCACACACTCACACACTCACTCATACACACTCGCACACACTTGCACCCACTCACTCGTGCACATTCTTGCACACTTGGGCACATTTGCACACACTCGCACCCACTCGCACATTCTCGCACACACACTCGCACACACTCACTCACACTTGCACACTCTCGCACACATTTGCACACACTCACACTCACTCGCACGCACTCGCACGCACACAACGCACACACTCGCACACACTCGCACACACTCGCACACACTAGCACACACTCGCACACACACTCACACACACTCGCACACACTTATGCACAATCACACACACTCGTACACACACTCGCACACACTCACACACACTCACACACACTCACACACACTTGCACACACACACTTGCACACACTCACACACACTTGCACACACTCGCACACACACTCATACACACTCGCACACACTCGCACACACACACATGCACACACACTCGCACACACACTCACACACACTCGCACACGCTCGCACACACTCACATGCACACACTCACATACACTAGCACACACTCGCACCCACTCACTCGTGCACACTCAGGCCCATTTGCACACACTCGCACACTATCGCACACACACTCGCACACACTCACACACACTCACACACACTCGCACGCACACACTCACACGCACACACACGCATGCACACACTTGCACACACACTCACACACACTCGCACACACTCACACACATTCGCACACACTCACTCGCACACAAACTCGCACACACGCACACACTCACAAACAATCACTCATACACACTCGCACACACTCGCACCCACTCACTCGAGCACACTCGCACACACTCGCACGCACACACTCGCACACACTCACACGCACACACTCATGCACACTCGCACACACTTGCACGCACTCGCACACACACTCGCACACTTGCACACACTCGAACACACACACTCGAACACACACTCGCAAACACTCGCACACACACTCGCACATACACTCATACACACTCGCGCACACGCGCACACACTCGCACATACAGTCGCACACACTCACACACACAATCGCAAGCACTCGCACACACTCACACACACTCACTTACTCGCACGCACACACTCGCGCACACTCACACGCACAAACTCGCACACACTCGCACACACTCATATGCACTCGCATAAACACTCGCACACACTTGCACACACTCAAACACACTCGCACACACACTCGTACACACTCGCACACACACTCGCACATACTTTCACACACACTCGAACACACTCACTCATACACAATCGCACACACACACTCGCACACACTCGCACAGACTTTGACACACACTCGCACACACTCACTCTTGCACACACTCGCACACACTCGCGCACACACACACTCGAACAGACTCGCACACACTCGCACATACAGTCCTACACACTCACACACACAATCGCACACACTCGCACACACTCCTACACACACTCGCACACACTCACACACACACTCGCACACACACTCGCACACACTCACTCATACACAATCGCACCCACACACTCGCACACACTCACACACACACATGCACACACTCGCACACACACACACTCATACACACTCGCACACACACTCGAACACACTTGCACACACTCACACACACTCGCACTCATACACAATCACACACACACTCGCTCACACACACACTCGCACACACTCACTCATACACAATCGCACCCACACACACACTCACTCATGCACACACTCGAACACACTTGCACACACTCATACACACACTCGCACTCATACACAATCACACACACACTCGCACACACACACTCGCACACACACACACTCGAACAGACTCGCACACACTCGCACATACAGTCCTACACACTCACACACACAATCGCACACACTCGCACACACTCCTACACACACTCGCACACACTCACACACACTCGCACACACACTCGCACACACTCCTACACACACTCGCACACACTCGCACACACTCGCACACACTCACACACACTCGCACACACACTCGCACACACACTCGCACACACACTCGCACACACACTCGCACATACTCTCATACACATTCGCACACACACTCGCACATACAGTCGTACACACACACACTCGCACACACTCACACACACATTCACTCACACGTACACACTCACGCACACTCGCACACACTCACACACTCACTCACACTAACACACACTCACAAGAACACACTCACACTCACACACACACTCACTCACACGCAGACCCTCGCGCATACTCGAACACACTCACACACCCTCGCATACACTCGCACGCCCACACTTGCACACTCTCACACACATTTGCACACACTCGCACTCACTCGCACGCACTCACACGCACACACTCGCACACACTCACACACACACTCGCACACACCATACACAATCGCACACACACTCGCACACACACACTCGCACACATTCGCACACACTCACACTCACTTGCACACACTTGCACACACTCGCACATACACTCACACACACTCACATACTCGCACACACTCACACACACTCGCATACACTCGCACGCCCACACTTGCACACTCTCGCACACATTTGCACACACTCGCACTCACTCGCACACACTCACACGCACACACTCGCACACACTCACACACACTCGCACACACCATACACAATCGCACACACACTCGCACACATTTGCACACATTCGCACACACTCACTCGCATACACTCGCACACACTCACACACACTCACTCATACACACTCACACACACTCACTCGCACACACTCACACACACTCGCACACACTCACACCCAGTCACTCGAGCACACTCGCACACACTCGCACGCACACACTCGCGCACACTCACACGCACAAACTCGCACACATTCGCACACACTCGCACTCACTCGCTTGCACACAACTTGCACACACTCACACACACAGACTCGCACACACTTGCACACACTCGCACACACATTCGCACACACACTCTCACGCACACACTTGCACGCACACACTCGCACGCAAACACTCGCATACACACTCACACACACACTCGCACACACACTCGCAAACACTCGCACAAACTCACTCGCACACATTCGCACACACACACTCACACACACTCGCACACACTCGCAAACATCCACTCGAGCACACTCGCACTCACACACTCGCACACACTCACATGCACACACTCGTGCACACTCACGCACACTCGCACGCACACGCTCGCACACATTCGCACACACACGCACTCACTTGCACGCACTCGTACGCACACACTGGCACACACTCGCACACACACACTCGCACACACTTGCACACACTCACACACTCGCACACAGTCACACACACTCGCACGCACACACTCGCACACACACTCACACACTCGCACACACTTATACACAATCGCACACACACACTCGTACACACACTCGCACACACTTGCACACACTCAAACACACTCGCACACACACTCACACACACTCGCACACACTCGCACACACACTCGCACATACACTCATATACACTCGCACACACGCACACACACTTGCACACACAGTCGTACACACTCACACACACACTCGCACACACTCACACACACACTCACTCACACACACTCGCGCACACTCGCACACACTCGCACAGACTCACACACACTCACACACACACACTCGTGCACACTCACACACACTCGCACACACTCACACATGCTCGCACACATTTGCACACATTCGCACGCACTCGCACGCACACACCCGTGCACACTCACACACAGACTCGCACACACTTTCACACACACTCGCACACACTCACTCATACACAATCGCACACACACACTCGCACACACTCGCACACACTCGCACACACTTTGACACACACTCGCACACACTCACTCATACACAATCGCACACACACACTCGCACACACTCGCACACACTCGCACACACACCCGCATGCACTCGAACACACTTGCACACACACGCACACACACTCGCACACACACTCGCACAAACACGCACGCACACACTCGCACACACTCGCACCCACACACTCACACACACTCGCACACACTCACACACACACTCGCGCACATACGCACACACTCGCACCCAGTTGCACACACTCGTACGCACACACTGGCACACACTCGCACTCACTCGCTCGCACACACTTGCACACACACACAGACTCGCACACACTCGCACACACTCACACGCACACACTCGCACTCACTTGCACACACTTGTACGCACACACTGGCACACACTCGCACTCACACACTCGAACACACACTCGCAAACACTCTCACACACACTCGCACATACACTCACACACTCGCACACACGCGCACACACTCGCACATACAGTCGCACACACTCACACACACACTCGCAAGCACTCGCACACACTCACACACACTCACTTACTCACACACACACACTCGCGCACACTCACACACTCGCGCACACTAGCAAACACTCGCTAGCACACACTCGCACAGACTCACACACACACACTCACTCACACACGCACACTCGCACACACTCACACACACTCGCACACACTCACACATTTGCACACACTCGCACTCACTCACACGCACACACCAGCACACACTCGCATGCAAACACTCGCACACACACTCGCACACACTCACTCGCACACACTTCCACACACTCGCACACACTCGCACACACTTGCACACACTCACACACACACTCTTACACACTCGCACATACAGTCCTACACACTCACACACACAATCGCACACACTCGAAAACACTCACACACACACTCGCACACACTCACACACACTCGCACACACACTCGCACACAATTGAACACACTCGCACACACACTCGCACACACACTCACACATACTCACACACACTCGCACACACTCGCACACACTTACACACACACACTCGCACACACTTGCACACACACACACTCACACACACTCATACACAATCAAGCACACTCGCACACACACACTCGCACACACACTCACACACACACTCGCACACACTTATACACAATCGCACACACACACTCGTACACACACTCGCACACACTTGCACACACTCACTCACACACACTCGCACACACTCACACACATTTGCACCCACTCGCACACTCTCGCACACACACTCGCACACACACTCGCACACACTCGAACACACTCGCACACACTCGCAAACACTCGCATATACAGTCCTACAAACTCACACACACTCGCACACACTCACACACTCGCACCCACTCACTCGTGCACACTCGGGCACATTTGCACACACTCGCACAGACTCGCACACTCTCGCGCACACACTCGCACACACTCGCGCAGACACTCGCACACACTCACACACTCACACACACTCGAACACACTCACACACACTCGCAAACACTCACACATACAGTCCTACACACTCACACACACACTCGCACACACTTACACACACTCGAATACACTCACACACACACACTCGAATACACTCACACACACACTCGCACACACTCACACACACTTGCACACACTCGCACACACACTCATACACAGTCGCACACACTCGCACACATACACACGCACACACTCGCGCACACTCGCACACACACTCGCACACACTCCCACACGCTCGCACACACTCGCACACACACCCACACGCACTCGCACACACTCGCACACACACTTGCACACACTCGCACGCACACACTCACACACACTCGCACGCACACACTCACACACAATCGCGCACACACACTCGCACACACTCGCACACACTTTGACACACACTCGCACCTACTCGCACACACTCACTCATACACAATCGCACACACACTCGCACACACTCACACACACTCGCACACACTCGCACACACACCCACACGCACTCGCACACACACTTGCACACACACGCACACACACACTCACACACACTCACACACTCGAACACACTCGCACACACTCGCAAACACTCGCACATACAGTCCTACAAGCTCACTCACACTCGCACACAATCACACACACTCACACACACACGCACGCACACTCGCACACACTCGTACGCACTCGCACACACACTCGCACACACTTGCACACACTCAAACACACTCGCACACACACTCACACACACACTCGCACACACTCGCACACACACTCGCACATACACTCATATACACTCGCACACACGCACACACACTTGCACACACAGTCGTACACACTCACACACACACTCGCACACACTCACACACACACTCACTCACACGCACACACTCGCGCACAATCACACACACTCGCACAGACTCACACACACTCACACACACACACTCGTGCACACTCACACACACTCGCACACACTCACACATGCTCGCACACATTTGCACACACTCGCACGCACTCGCACGCACACACCCGTGCACACTCACACACACACTCGCACACACTTTCACACACACTCGCACACACTCACTCATACACAATCGCACACACACACTCGCACACACTCGCACACACTCGCACACACTTTGACACACACTCGCACACACTCACTCATACACAATCGCACACACACACTCGCACACACTCGCACACACTCGCACACACACCCGCATGCACTCGAACACACTTGTACACACACGCACACACACTCATACACACTCGCACACACACTCGCACAAACACGCACGCACACACTCGCACACACTCGCACCCACACACTCACACACACTCGCACACACTCACACACACACTTGCGCACATACGCACACACTCGCACCCACTTGCACACACTCGTACGCACACACTGACACACACTCACACTCACTCGCTCGCACACACTTGCACACACACACAGACTCGCACACACTCGCACACACTCACACGCACACACTCGCACTCACTTGCACACACTCGTACGCACACACTGGCACACACTCGCACTCACTCGCTTGCACACACTTGCACACATTCACACACACAGACTCGCACACACTCGCATACACTCGCTCGCACACACTCGCACTCACTTGCACACACTCGTATGCACACACTGGCACACACTCGCACACACACTCGTACACACTTGCACACACTCACACACACAGTCGCACACACTCGCACGCACACACACTCGCACACACTCGCACACACTTGCACACACTTGCACACACTCGCACACACACTCATACACACTCGCACATACAGCCCTACACACAATCGCACACATTCACACACACTCGCACACACTCACACAAACACTCCACACACTCGCACACACTCGTACACGCTCACTCACACACACTCGCACACACACACTTGCACACACTCACACACACTCGCACACATTCACACGCACACACACTCGCACACACACTCACACAAACTCACACACGCTCGCACACACTCACACGCACACACTCGCACACACACTCGCACACACTCACACCCACTCAATCGTGCACACTCGCACACACTCGGGCACATTTGCACACACTCGCACACACTCGCACACTTTCGCACACACTTGCACACACACTCGCACACACTCACACACTCGAACACACTCGCACACACTCGCAAACACTCGCACATACAGTCCTACAAGCTCACTCACACTCGCACACAATCACACACACTCGCACACACACGCACACACACTCACACACACTCATATGCACTCACACACACACTCGCACACACTTGCACACACTCAAACACACTCGCACACACACTCGCACACACTCGCACACACTCGCGCAGCCTCGCACACACTCACACACTCGCGCACAATAGCACACACTCGCAAGCACACACTCACACAGACTCACACACACTCACTCACACACACACACTCGTGCACACTCACACACACTCGCACACGCTCGCACACATTTGCACACACTCACACGCACACACCCGTGCACACTCACGCACACTCGCACACACTTTCACACACACTCGCACACACTCACTCATACACAATCGCACACACACACTCTCACACACTCGCACACACTCGCACACACTTTGACACACACTCGCACACACTCACTCATGCACACACTCGCACACACTCGCACACACACACACTCATACACACTCGCACACACACTCGAACACACTCGCACACACTCGCACTCGTACACAATCACACACACACTAGCACACACACACTCGCAAACACACACTCGCACAAACACTCAAACAGACTCGCACACACTCGCACATACAGTCGTACACACTCACACACACAATCGCACACACTCGCAGACACACTCGCACACACACTCGCACACACTCACTCATACACAATCGCACCCACACACTCACACACACTCGCACACACTCACACACACTCGCACACTCTCGCACACACTCACTCATGCACACACTCGCACACACTCGCACACACACACACTCATACAGACTCGCACACACACTCGAACACACTTGCACACACTCACACACACACTCGCACTCATACACAATCACACACACACTCGCACACACACACTCGCAAACACACACTCGCACACGCACACACTCGAACAGACTCGCACACACTCGCACATACAGTCCTACACACTCACACACACAATCGCACACACTCGCACACACTCCTACACACACTCGCACACACTCACACACACTCGCACACACTCGCACACACTTATGCACAATCACACACACACTCGCTCACACTCACACACACTCGCACACACACTCGCACACACTCGCACACACTCGTACACACTCGCACACACTCACACACACTCATACACACTCGCACACACACAAATGCACACACACTCGCACACACTCACACACACTCGCCCACGCTCGCACACACTCACATGCACACACTCACACACACTCGCACCCACTCACTCGTGCACACTCGGGCACATTTGCACACACTCGCACACATTCACAAACACTCACTCACACACAAATTCGCACACACGCACACACTCACACACATTCATTCATACACACTCGCACACACTTGCACCCACTCACTCGTGCACACTCGCGCACACTCGGGCACATTTGCACACACTCGCACACACTCGCACACTCTCGCACACACACTCAAACACACACTCGCACACACTCACTCACACTTGCACACTCTCGCACACATTTGCACACACTCACACTCACTCGCACGCACACAATGCACACACTCGCACACACTCGCACACACTCGCGCACACTCGCGCACACTAGCACACACTCGCACACACACTCACACACACACTCGCACACACTTATGCACAATCACACACACTCGTACACACACTCGCACACACTCACACACTCACACACACTCACACACACTTGCATACACACTCACACACACTTGCACACACTCGCACACACACTCATACACATTCGCACACACTCGCACACACACACACTCGCACACACACTCACACACACTCGCACACACTCACTCATGCACACACTCGCACACACTCGCACACACACACTCATACACACTCGCACACACACTCGAACACACTTGCACACACTCACACACACACTCGCACTCATACACAATCACACACACACTCGCACACACACACTCGCACACACACACTCGAACAGACTCGCACACACTCACACATACAGTCCTACACACTCACACACACAATCGCACACACTCCTACACACACTCGCACACACTCACACGCACTTGCACACACTCGCACACACTCACACACACACTCGCACACACAATCGCACATACACTCATACACATTCGCACACACACTCGCACACACAGTCCTACACACACACACTCGCAAACACTCACACACACTCACACACACACTCATTCACTCACACGCACACACTCACGCACACTCGCACACACTCACACACTCCACACTCACAACACTCCACACACTCAAGCACACACTCACACACACGCACACACACGCACACACTCACACACACTCACTCACGCGCACACTCGCGCACTACTCGCACACACTCACACACACTCGCACACATTTGCACACACTCACACTCACTCGCAAGCACTCGCACGCACACACTCGCACACAATCGCACACACTCACACACACACTCGCACACATTCGCACACACTCGCACACACTCGCACTCACTCGCACACACTTGCACACACTCGCACATACACTCATACACACTCACACACACACTCACACGCACTCGCACGCACACACTCGCACGCATACACTCGCACACACACACTCGCACACATTTGCACACATTCGCACACACTCACTTGCACACACTCGCACACAAACTCGCACACACTCACACGCAGTCACTCGAGCACACTCACACACACTCGCACACACACACTCGCGCTCACTCACACGCACAAAATCACACACATTCGCACACACTCGCACTCACTTGCACACACTCGTACGCACACACTGGCACACACTCGCACTCACTCGCTCGCATACACTTGCACACACTCACACACACAGACTCACACACACTCGCACACAATCGCACGCACTCGCACGCACACACTCGCACACAATCGCACACACTCACACACACACTCGCACACATTCGCACACACTCGCACTCACTCGCACACACTTGCACACACTCGCACATACACTCATACACACTCACACACACACTTGCACACACTCGCACGCACACACTCGCACGCATACACTCGCACACACTCGCACACACACACTCGCACACATTTGCACACATTCGCACACACTCACTTGCACACACTCGCACACAAACTCGCACACACTCACACGCAGTCACTCGAGCACACTCACACACACTCACACACACACTCGCGCTCACTCACACGCACAAACTCGCACACATTCGCACACACTCTCACTCACTTGCACACACTCGTACGCACACACTGGCACACACTCGCACTCACTCGCTCGCACACACTTGCACACACTCACACACACAGACTCGCACACACTCGCACACACTCACACGCACACACTCGCACTCACTTGCACACACTCGTACGCACACACTGGCACACACTCGCACTCACTCGCTCGCACACACTTGCATACACTCACACATACAGACTCGCACACACTCGCATACACTCGCTCGCACACACTCGCACCCACTTGCACACGCTCGTACGCACACACTATCACACACTCGCACACACACTCGTACACACTTGCACACACTCACACACACAGTCGCACACACTCGCACGCACACACTCGCATGCACACATACTCGCACACACTCGCACACACTTGCACACACTCGCACACACACTCATACACACTCGCACACACTCGCACATACAGCCCTACACACAACCGCACACATTCACACACACTCGCACACACTCACACACACTCGCACACACTCGCACATACAGCCCTACACACAACCGCACACATTCACACACACTCGCACACACTCACACACACACTCGCACACACTCACACACACTCATACACACTCACTCACACTCACACACACTCACACACAATCGAGCAAACTCGCACACACACACTCGCACACACACACACTTGCACACACTTATACACAATCGCACACACAAACTCGTACACACACTCGCACACACTCGCACACACTCGCACACACTCGCACATACTCACACACACTCGCACACACACACTCGCACACACTCACACACACTTGCACACACTCGAACACATTCACACGCACACACACTCGCACACGCTCGCACACACTCACACGCACACACTCGCGCGCACACTCACACCCACTCACTCGTGCACACTTGCGATCACTCACTCGTGCACACTCGGGCACATTTGCACACACTCGCACACTCTCGCACACACACTCGCACACACTCGCACACACACTCGCACACACTCACACACACTCACACACTCGAACACACTCGCACACACTCGCAAACACTCGCACATACAGTCCTACAAGCTCACTCACACTCGAACACAATCACACACACTCACACACGCACACACACTCGCACGCACTCGTACGCACTCGCACACACACTCGCACACACTTGCACACACTCAAACACACTCGCACACACACTCACACACACACGCACACACTCGCACACACACTCGCACATACACTCATATACACTCGCACACACGCACACACACTTGCACACACAGTCGTACACACTCACACACACACTCGCACACACTCACACACACACTCACTCACACGCACACACTCGCGCACACTCGCACACACTCGCACAGACTCACACACACTCACACACACACACTCGTGCACACTCACACACACTCGCACACACTCACACATGCTCGCACACATTTGCACACACTCGCACGCACTCGCACGCACACACCCGTGCACACTCACACACACACTCGCACACACTTTCACACACACTCGCACACACTCACTCATACACAATCGCACACACACACTCGCACACACTCGCACACACTCGCACACACTTTGACACACACTCGCACACACTCACTCATACACAATCGCACACACACACTCGCACACACTCGCACACACTCGCACACACACCCGCATGCACTCGAACACACTTGCACACACACGCACACACACTCATACACACTCGCACACACACTCGCACAAACACGCACGCACACACTCGCACCCACACACTCACACACACTCGCACACAC
>NW_027371994.1:0-19288 GCF_046119375.1 Phyllobates terribilis
AAACATGTTTTTCATATACCAGAAATGTTTGAAGCTACTGACTGAATGAAAGGAGCTGGCATCTCACTCTCTTTGAATCTTCTTTATCATGCTAGGATTAACAGGAAAAAGCTAAAAATTTCAGAATTGCACCGTGCAATGTGGAGATATTACTGTTTGTGCATTTACAATATTCATTGATTTTTGCCATTGAAAACCATGTTTTTCATATACCAGAAATGTTTGAAGCTACTGACTGAATGAAAGGAGCTGGCATCTCACTCTCTTTGAATCTTCTTTATCATGCTAGGATTAACAGGAAAAGCTAAAAATTTCAGAATTGCACCTTGCAATGTGGAGATATTACTGTTTGTGCATTTACAATATTCATTGATTTTTGCCATTGAAAAACATGTTTTTCATATACCAGAAATGTTTGAAGCTACTGACTGAATGAAAGGAGCTGGCATCTCACTCTCTTTGAATCTTCTTTATCATGCTAGGATTAGCAGGAAAAAGCAAAAAATTTCAGAATTGCACCGTGCAATGTGGAGATATTACTGTTTGTGCATTTACAATATTCATTGATTTTTGCCATTGAAAAACGTCCAGAAATGTTTGAAGCTACTGACTGAATGAAAGGAGCTGGCATCTCACTCTCTTTGAATCTTCTTTATCATGCTAGGATTAGCAGGAAAAAGCAAAAAATTTCAGAATTGCACCTTGCAATGTGGAGATATTACTGTTTGTGCATTTACAATATTCATTGATTTTTGCCATTGAAAAACATGTTTTTCATATACCAGAAATGTTTGAAGCTACTGACTGAATGAAAGGAGCTGGCATCTCACTCTCTTTGAATCTTCTTTATCATGCTAGGATTAACAGGAAAAAGCTAAAAATTTCAGAATTGCACCGTGCAATGTGGAGATATTACTGTTTGTGCATTTACAATATTCATTGATTTTTGCCATTGAAAACATGTTTTTCATATACCAGAAATGTTTGAAGCTACTGACTGAATGAAAGGAGCTGGCATCTCACTCTCTTTGAATCTTCTTTATCATGCTAGGATTAACAGGAAAAAGCAAAAAATTTCAGAATTGCACTGTGCAATGTGGAGATATTACTGTTTGTGCATTTACAATATTCATTGATTTTTGCCATTGAAAAACATGTTTTTCATATACCAGAAATGTTTGAAGCTACTGACTGAATGAAAGGAGCTGGCATCTCACTCTCTTTGAATCTTCTTTATCATGCTAGGATTAGCAGGAAAAAGCAAAAAATTTCAGAATTGCACCGTGCAATGTGGAGATATTACTGTTTGTGCATTTACAATATTCATTGATTTTTGCCATTGAAAAACATGTTTTTCATATACCAGAAATGTTTGAAGCTACTGACTGAATGAAAGGAGCTGGCATCTCACTCTCTTTGAATCTTCTTTATCATGCTAGGATTAGCAGGAAAAAGCAAAAAATTTCAGAATTGCACCGTGCAATGTGGAGATATTACTGTTTGTGCATTTACAATATTCATTGATTTTTGCCATTGAAAAACATGTTTTTCATATACCAGAAATGTTTGAAGCTACTGACTGAATGAAAGGAGCTGGCATCTCACTCTCTTTGAATCTTCTTTATCATGCTAGGATTAACAGGAAAAAGCAAAAAATTTCAGAATTGCACCGTGCAATGTGGAGATATTACTGTTTGTGCATTTACAATATTCATTGATTTTTGCCATTGAAAAACATGTTTTTCATATACCAGAAATGTTTGAAGCTACTGACTGAATGAAAGGAGCTGGCATCTCACTCTCTTTGAATCTTCTTTATCATGCTAGGATTAGCAGGAAAAAGCAAAAAATTTCAGAATTGCACCGTGCAATGTGGAGATATTACTGTTTGTGCATTTACAATATTCATTGATTTTTGCCATTGAAAAACATGTTTTTCATATACCAGAAATGTTTGAAGCTACTGACTGAATGAAAGGAGCTGGCATCTCACTCTCTTTGAATCTTCTTTATCATGCTAGGATTAACAGGAAAAAGCTAAAAATTTCAGAATTGCACCGTGCAATGTGGAGATATTACTGTTTGTGCATTTACAATATTCATTGATTTTTGCCATTGAAAAACATGTTTTTCATATACCAGAAATGTTTGAAGCTACTGACTGAATGAAAGGAGCTGGCATCTCACTCTCTTTGAATCTTCTTTATCATGCTAGGATTAGCAGGAAAAAGCAAAAAATTTCAGAATTGCACCGTGCAATGTGGAGATATTACTGTTTGTGCATTTACAATATTCATTGATTTTTGCCATTGAAAAACATGTTTTTCATATACCAGAAATGTTTGAAGCTACTGACTGAATGAAAGGAGCTGGCATCTCACTCTCTTTGAATCTTCTTTATCATGCTAGGATTAGCAGGAAAAAGCAAAAAATTTCAGAATTGCACCGTGCAATGTGGAGATATTACTGTTTGTGCATTTACAATATTCATTGATTTTTGCCATTGAAAAACATGTTTTTCATATACCAGAAATGTTTGAAGCTACTGACTGAATGAAAGGAGCTGGCATCTCACTCTCTTTGAATCTTCTTTATCATGCTAGGATTAACAGGAAAAAGCTAAAAATTTCAGAATTGCACCGTGCAATGTGGAGATATTACTGTTTGTGCATTTACAATATTCATTGATTTTTGCCATTGAAAAACATGTTTTTCATATACCAGAAATGTTTGAAGCTACTGACTGAATGAAAGGAGCTGGCATCTCACTCTCTTTGAATCTTCTTTATCATGCTAGGATTAACAGGAAAAAGCTAAAAATTTCAGAATTGCACCGTGCAATGTGGAGATATTACTGTTTGTGCATTTACAATATTCATTGATTTTTGCCATTGAAAAACATGTTTTTCATATACCAGAAATGTTTGAAGCTACTGACTGAATGAAAGGAGCTGGCATCTCACTCTCTTTGAATCTTCTTTATCATGCTAGGATTAGCAGGAAAAAGCAAAAAATTTCAGAATTGCACCGTGCAATGTGGAGATATTACTGTTTGTGCATTTACAATATTCATTGATTTTTGCCATTGAAAAACGTCCAGAAATGTTTGAAGCTACTGACTGAATGAAAGGAGCTGGCATCTCACTCTCTTTGAATCTTCTTTATCATGCTAGGATTAGCAGGAAAAAGCAAAAAATTTCAGAATTGCACCGTGCAATGTGGAGATATTACTGTTTGTGCATTTACAATATTCATTGATTTTTGCCATTGAAAAACATGTTTTTCATATACCAGAAATGTTTGAAGCTACTGACTGAATGAAAGGAGCTGGCATCTCACTCTCTTTGAATCTTCTTTATCATGCTAGGATTAGCAGGAAAAAGCAAAAAATTTCAGAATTGCACCTTGCAATGTGGAGATATTACTGTTTGTGCATTTACAATATTCATTGATTTTTGCCATTGAAAAACATGTTTTTCATATACCAGAAATGTTTGAAGCTACTGACTGAATGAAAGGAGCTGGCATCTCACTCTCTTTGAATCTTCTTTATCATGCTAGGATTAGCAGGAAAAAGCTAAAAATTTCAGAATTGCACCGTGCAATGTGGAGATATTACTGTTTGTGCATTTACAATATTCATTGATTTTTGCCATTGAAAAACATGTTTTTCATATACCAGAAATGTTTGAAGCTACTGACTGAATGAAAGGAGCTGGCATCTCACTCTCTTTGAATCTTCTTTATCATGCTAGGATTAGCAGGAAAAAGCTAAAAATTTCAGAATTGCACCTTGCAATGTGGAGATATTACTGTTTGTGCATTTACAATATTCATTGATTTTTGCCATTGAAAAACATGTTTTTCATATACCAGAAATGTTTGAAGCTACTGACTGAATGAAAGGAGCTGGCATCTCACTCTCTTTGAATCTTCTTTATCATGCTAGGATTAACAGGAAAAAGCAAAAAATTTCAGAATTGCACCTTGCAATGTGGAGATATTACTGTTTGTGCATTTACAATATTCATTGATTTTTGCCATTGAAAAACGTCCAGAAATGTTTGAAGCTACTGACTGAATGAAAGGAGCTGGCATCTCACTCTCTTTGAATCTTCTTTATCATGCTAGGATTAGCAGGAAAAAGCAAAAAATTTCAGAATTGCACCTTGCAATGTGGAGATATTACTGTTTGTGCATTTACAATATTCATTGATTTTTGCCATTGAAAAACATGTTTTTCATATACCAGAAATGTTTGAAGCTACTGACTGAATGAAAGGAGCTGGCATCTCACTCTCTTTGAATCTTCTTTATCATGCTAGGATTAACAGGAAAAAGCAAAAAATTTCAGAATTGCACCTTGCAATGTGGAGATATTACTGTTTGTGCATTTACAATATTCATTGATTTTTGCCATTGAAAAACATGTTTTTCATATACCAGAAATGTTTGAAGCTACTGACTGAATGAAAGGAGCTGGCATCTCACTCTCTTTGAATCTTCTTTATCATGCTAGGATTAACAGGAAAAAGCTAAAAATTTCAGAATTGCACCGTGCAATGTGGAGATATTACTGTTTGTGCATTTACAATATTCATTGATTTTTGCCATTGAAAAACATGTTTTTCATATACCAGAAATGTTTGAAGCTACTGACTGAATGAAAGGAGCTGGCATCTCACTCTCTTTGAATCTTCTTTATCATGCTAGGATTAACAGGAAAAAGCAAAAAAATTCAGAATTGCACCGTGCAATGTGGAGATATTACTGTTTGTGCATTTACAATATTCATTGATTTTTGCCATTGAAAAACGTCCAGAAATGTTTGAAGCTACTGACTGAATGAAAGGAGCTGGCATCTCACTCTCTTTGAATCTTCTTTATCATGCTAGGTTTAACAGGAAAAAGCTAAAAATTTCAGAATTGCACCGTGCAATGTGGAGATATTACTGTTTGTGCATTTACAATATTCATTGATTTTTGCCATTGAAAAACATGTTTTTCATATACCAGAAATGTTTGAAGCTACTGACTGAATGAAAGGAGCTGGCATCTCACTCTCTTTGAATCTTCTTTATCATGCTAGGATTAGCAGGAAAAAGCTAAAAATTTCAGAATTGCACCGTGCAATGTGGAGATATTACTGTTTGTGCATTTACAATATTCATTGATTTTTGCCATTGAAAAACATGTTTTTCATATACCAGAAATGTTTGAAGCTACTGACTGAATGAAAGGAGCTGGCATCTCACTCTCTTTGAATCTTCTTTATCATGCTAGGATTAGCAGGAAAAAGCTAAAAATTTCAGAATTGCACCGTGCAATGTGGAGATATTACTGTTTGTGCATTTACAATATTCATTGATTTTTGCCATTGAAAAACATGTTTTTCATATACCAGAAATGTTTGAAGCTACTGACTGAATGAAAGGAGCTGGCATCTCACTCTCTTTGAATCTTCTTTATCATGCTAGGATTAACAGGAAAAAGCTAAAAATTTCAGAATTGCACCGTGCAATGTGGAGATATTACTGTTTGTGCATTTACAATATTCATTGATTTTTGCCATTGAAAAACGTCCAGAAATGTTTGAAGCTACTGACTGAATGAAAGGAGCTGGCATCTCACTCTCTTTGAATCTTCTTTATCATGCTAGGATTAGCAGGAAAAAGCAAAAAATTTCAGAATTGCACCGTGCAATGTGGAGATATTACTGTTTGTGCATTTACAATATTCATTGATTTTTGCCATTGAAAAACATGTTTTTCATATACCAGAAATGTTTGAAGCTACTGACTGAATGAAAGGAGCTGGCATCTCACTCTCTTTGAATCTTCTTTATCATGCTAGGATTAGCAGGAAAAAGCTAAAAATTTCAGAATTGCACCGTGCAATGTGGAGATATTACTGTTTGTGCATTTACAATATTCATTGATTTTTGCCATTGAAAAACATGTTTTTCATATACCAGAAATGTTTGAAGCTACTGACTGAATGAAAGGAGCTGGCATCTCACTCTCTTTGAATCTTCTTTATCATGCTAGGATTAACAGGAAAAAGCTAAAAATTTCAGAATTGCACCGTGCAATGTGGAGATATTACTGTTTGTGCATTTACAATATTCATTGATTTTTGCCATTGAAAAACATGTTTTTCATATACCAGAAATGTTTGAAGCTACTGACTGAATGAAAGGAGCTGGCATCTCACTCTCTTTGAATCTTCTTTATCATGCTAGGATTAGCAGGAAAAAGCAAAAAATTTCAGAATTGCACCGTGCAATGTGGAGATATTACTGTTTGTGCATTTACAATATTCATTGATTTTTGCCATTGAAAAACATGTTTTTCATATACCAGAAATGTTTGAAGCTACTGACTGAATGAAAGGAGCTGGCATCTCACTCTCTTTGAATCTTCTTTATCATGCTAGGATTAACAGGAAAAAGCAAAAAATTTCAGAATTGCACCGTGCAATGTGGAGATATTACTGTTTGTGCATTTACAATATTCATTGATTTTTGCCATTGAAAAACATGTTTTTCATATACCAGAAATGTTTGAAGCTACTGACTGAATGAAAGGAGCTGGCATCTCACTCTCTTTGAATCTTCTTTATCATGCTAGGATTAGCAGGAAAAAGCAAAAAATTTCAGAATTGCACCGTGCAATGTGGAGATATTACTGTTTGTGCATTTACAATATTCATTGATTTTTGCCATTGAAAAACATGTTTTTCATATACCAGAAATGTTTGAAGCTACTGACTGAATGAAAGGAGCTGGCATCTCACTCTCTTTGAATCTTCTTTATCATGCTAGGATTAACAGGAAAAAGCTAAAAATTTCAGAATTGCACCGTGCAATGTGGAGATATTACTGTTTGTGCATTTACAATATTCATTGATTTTTGCCATTGAAAAACATGTTTTTCATATACCAGAAATGTTTGAAGCTACTGACTGAATGAAAGGAGCTGGCATCTCACTCTCTTTGAATCTTCTTTATCATGCTAGGATTAGCAGGAAAAAGCAAAAAATTTCAGAATTGCACCGTGCAATGTGGAGATATTACTGTTTGTGCATTTACAATATTCATTGATTTTTGCCATTGAAAAACATGTTTTTCATATACCAGAAATGTTTGAAGCTACTGACTGAATGAAAGGAGCTGGCATCTCACTCTCTTTGAATCTTCTTTATCATGCTAGGATTAGCAGGAAAAAGCAAAAAATTTCAGAATTGCACCGTGCAATGTGGAGATATTACTGTTTGTGCATTTACAATATTCATTGATTTTTGCCATTGAAAAACATGTTTTTCATATACCAGAAATGTTTGAAGCTACTGACTGAATGAAAGGAGCTGGCATCTCACTCTCTTTGAATCTTCTTTATCATGCTAGGATTAACAGGAAAAAGCTAAAAATTTCAGAATTGCACCGTGCAATGTGGAGATATTACTGTTTGTGCATTTACAATATTCATTGATTTTTGCCATTGAAAAACATGTTTTTCATATACCAGAAATGTTTGAAGCTACTGACTGAATGAAAGGAGCTGGCATCTCACTCTCTTTGAATCTTCTTTATCATGCTAGGATTAACAGGAAAAAGCTAAAAATTTCAGAATTGCACCGTGCAATGTGGAGATATTACTGTTTGTGCATTTACAATATTCATTGATTTTTGCCATTGAAAAACATGTTTTTCATATACCAGAAATGTTTGAAGCTACTGACTGAATGAAAGGAGCTGGCATCTCACTCTCTTTGAATCTTCTTTATCATGCTAGGATTAGCAGGAAAAAGCAAAAAATTTCAGAATTGCACCGTGCAATGTGGAGATATTACTGTTTGTGCATTTACAATATTCATTGATTTTTGCCATTGAAAAACGTCCAGAAATGTTTGAAGCTACTGACTGAATGAAAGGAGCTGGCATCTCACTCTCTTTGAATCTTCTTTATCATGCTAGGATTAGCAGGAAAAAGCAAAAAATTTCAGAATTGCACCGTGCAATGTGGAGATATTACTGTTTGTGCATTTACAATATTCATTGATTTTTGCCATTGAAAAACATGTTTTTCATATACCAGAAATGTTTGAAGCTACTGACTGAATGAAAGGAGCTGGCATCTCACTCTCTTTGAATCTTCTTTATCATGCTAGGATTAGCAGGAAAAAGCAAAAAATTTCAGAATTGCACCTTGCAATGTGGAGATATTACTGTTTGTGCATTTACAATATTCATTGATTTTTGCCATTGAAAAACATGTTTTTCATATACCAGAAATGTTTGAAGCTACTGACTGAATGAAAGGAGCTGGCATCTCACTCTCTTTGAATCTTCTTTATCATGCTAGGATTAGCAGGAAAAAGCTAAAAATTTCAGAATTGCACCGTGCAATGTGGAGATATTACTGTTTGTGCATTTACAATATTCATTGATTTTTGCCATTGAAAAACATGTTTTTCATATACCAGAAATGTTTGAAGCTACTGACTGAATGAAAGGAGCTGGCATCTCACTCTCTTTGAATCTTCTTTATCATGCTAGGATTAGCAGGAAAAAGCTAAAAATTTCAGAATTGCACCTTGCAATGTGGAGATATTACTGTTTGTGCATTTACAATATTCATTGATTTTTGCCATTGAAAAACATGTTTTTCATATACCAGAAATGTTTGAAGCTACTGACTGAATGAAAGGAGCTGGCATCTTACTCTCTTTGAATCTTCTTTATCATGCTAGGATTAACAGGAAAAAGCAAAAAATTTCAGAATTGCACCTTGCAATGTGGAGATATTACTGTTTGTGCATTTACAATATTCATTGATTTTTGCCATTGAAAAACGTCCAGAAATGTTTGAAGCTACTGACTGAATGAAAGGAGCTGGCATCTCACTCTCTTTGAATCTTCTTTATCATGCTAGGATTAGCAGGAAAAAGCAAAAAATTTCAGAATTGCACCTTGCAATGTGGAGATATTACTGTTTGTGCATTTACAATATTCATTGATTTTTGCCATTGAAAAACATGTTTTTCATATACCAGAAATGTTTGAAGCTACTGACTGAATGAAAGGAGCTGGCATCTCACTCTCTTTGAATCTTCTTTATCATGCTAGGATTAACAGGAAAAAGCAAAAAATTTCAGAATTGCACCTTGCAATGTGGAGATATTACTGTTTGTGCATTTACAATATTCATTGATTTTTGCCATTGAAAAACATGTTTTTCATATACCAGAAATGTTTGAAGCTACTGACTGAATGAAAGGAGCTGGCATCTCACTCTCTTTGAATCTTCTTTATCATGCTAGGATTAACAGGAAAAAGCTAAAAATTTAAGAATTGCACCGTGCAATGTGGAGATATTACTGTTTGTGCATTTACAATATTCATTGATTTTTGCCATTGAAAAACATGTTTTTCATATACCAGAAATGTTTGAAGCTACTGACTGAATGAAAGGAGCTGGCATCTCACTCTCTTTGAATCTTCTTTATCATGCTAGGATTAACAGGAAAAAGGAAAAATTTCAGAATTGCACCGTGCAATGTGGAGATATTACTGTTTGTGCATTTACAATATTCATTGATTTTTGCCATTGAAAAACGTCCAGAAATGTTTGAAGCTACTGACTGAATGAAAGGAGCTGGCATCTCACTCTCTTTGAATCTTCTTTATCATGCTAGGATTAACAGGAAAAAGCTAAAAATTTCAGAATTGCACCGTGCAATGTGGAGATATTACTGTTTGTGCATTTACAATATTCATTGATTTTTGCCATTGAAAAACATGTTTTTCATATACCAGAAATGTTTGAAGCTACTGACTGAATGAAAGGAGCTGGCATCTCACTCTCTTTGAATCTTCTTTATCTTGCTAGGATTAGCAGGAAAAAGCTAAAAATTTCAGAATTGCACCGTGCAATGTGGAGATATTACTGTTTGTGCATTTACAATATTCATTGATTTTTGCCATTGAAAAACATGTTTTTCATATACCAGAAATGTTTGAAGCTACTGACTGAATGAAAGGAGCTGGCATCTCACTCTCTTTGAATCTTCTTTATCATGCTAGGATTAACAGGAAAAAGCAAAAAATTTCAGAATTGCACCGTGCAATGTGGAGATATTACTGTTTGTGCATTTACAATATTCATTGATTTTTGCCATTGAAAAACGTCCAGAAATGTTTGAAGCTACTGACTGAATGAAAGGAGCTGGCATCTCACTCTCTTTGAATCTTCTTTATCATGCTAGGATTAGCAGGAAAAAGCAAAAAATTTCAGAATTGCACCGTGCAATGTGGAGATATTACTTTTTGTGCATTTACAATATTCATTGATTTTTGCCATTGAAAAACATGTTTTTCATATACCAGAAATGTTTGAAGCTACTGACTGAATGAAACGAGCTGGCATCTCACTCTCTTTGAATCTTCTTTATCATGCTAGGATTAACAGGAAAAAGCAAAAAATTTCAGAATTGCACCGTGCAATGTGGAGATATTACTGTTTGTGCATTTACAATATTCATTGATTTTTGCCATTGAAAAACATGTTTTTCATATACCAGAAATGTTTGAAGCTACTGACTGAATGAAAGGAGCTGGCATCTCACTCTCTTTGAATCTTCTTTATCATGCTAGGATTAACAGGAAAAAGCTAAAAATTTCAGAATTGCACCTTGCAATGTGGAGATATTACTGTTTGTGCATTTACAATATTCATTGATTTTTGCCATTGAAAAACATGTTTTTCATATACCAGAAATGTTTGAAGCTACTGACTGAATGAAAGGAGCTGGCATCTCACTCTCTTTGAATCTTCTTTATCATGCTAGGATTAACAGGAAAAAGCTAAAAATTTCAGAATTGCACCGTGCAATGTGGAGATATTACTGTTTGTGCATTTACAATATTCATTGATTTTTGCCATTGAAAAACGTCCAGAAATGTTTGAAGCTACTGACTGAATGAAAGGAGCTGGCATCTCACTCTCTTTGAATCTTCTTTATCATGCTAGGATTAGCAGGAAAAAGCAAAAAATTTCAGAATTGCACCGTGCAATGTGGAGATATTACTGTTTGTGCATTTACAATATTCATTGATTTTTGCCATTGAAAAACATGTTTTTCATATACCAGAAATGTTTGAAGCTACTGACTGAATGAAAGGAGCTGGCATCTCACTCTCTTTGAATCTTCTTTATCATGCTAGGATTAACAGGAAAAAGCTAAAAATTTCAGAATTGCACCGTGCAATGTGGAGATATTACTGTTTGTGCATTTACAATATTCATTGATTTTTGCCATTGAAAAACATGTTTTTCATATACCAGAAATGTTTGAAGCTACTGACTGAATGAAAGGAGCTGGCATCTCACTCTCTTTGAATCTTCTTTATCATGCTAGGATTAACAGGAAAAAGCTAAAAATTTCAGAATTGCACCGTGCAATGTGGAGATATTACTGTTTGTGCATTTACAATATTCATTGATTTTTGCCATTGAAAAACGTCCAGAAATGTTTGAAGCTACTGACTGAATGAAAGGAGCTGGCATCTCACTCTCTTTGAATCTTCTTTATCATGCTAGGATTAGCAGGAAAAAGCAAAAAATTTCAGAATTGCACCGTGCAATGTGGAGATATTACTGTTTGTGCATTTACAATATTCATTGATTTTTGCCATTGAAAAACATGTTTTTCATATACCAGAAATGTTTGAAGCTACTGACTGAATGAAAGGAGCTGGCATCTCACTCTCTTTGAATCTTCTTTATCATGCTAGGATTAACAGGAAAAAGCTAAAAATTTCAGAATTGCACCTTGCAATGTGGAGATATTACTGTTTGTGCATTTACAATATTCATTGATTTTTGCCATTGAAAAACATGTTTTTCATATACCAGAAATGTTTGAAGCTACTGACTGAATGAAAGGAGCTGGCATCTCACTCTCTTTGAATCTTCTTTATCATGCTAGGATTAACAGGAAAAAGCTAAAAATTTCAGAATTGCACCGTGCAATGTGGAGATATTACTGTTTGTGCATTTACAATATTCATTGATTTTTGCCATTGAAAAACGTCCAGAAATGTTTGAAGCTACTGACTGAATGAAAGGAGCTGGCATCTCACTCTCTTTGAATCTTCTTTATCATGCTAGGATTAGCAGGAAAAAGCAAAAAATTTCAGAATTGCACCTTGCAATGTGGAGATATTACTGTTTGTGCATTTACAATATTCATTGATTTTTGCCATTGAAAAACATGTTTTTCATATACCAGAAATGTTTGAAGCTACTGACTGAATGAAAGGAGCTGGCATCTCACTCTCTTTGAATCTTCTTTATCATGCTAGGATTAACAGGAAAAAGCTAAAAATTTCAGAATTGCACCGTGCAATGTGGAGATATTACTGTTTGTGCATTTACAATATTCATTGATTTTTGCCATTGAAAAACATGTTTTTCATATACCAGAAATGTTTGAAGCTACTGACTGAATGAAAGGAGCTGGCATCTCACTCTCTTTGAATCTTCTTTATCATGCTAGGATTAGCAGGAAAAAGCAAAAAATTTCAGAATTGCACCGTGCAATGTGGAGATATTACTGTTTGTGCATTTACAATATTCATTGATTTTTGCCATTGAAAAACATGTTTTTCATATACCAGAAATGTTTGAAGCTACTGACTGAATGAAAGGAGCTGGCATCTCACTCTCTTTGAATCTTCTTTATCATGCTAGGATTAGCAGGAAAAAGCAAAAAATTTCAGAATTGCACCGTGCAATGTGGAGATATTACTGTTTGTGCATTTACAATATTCATTGATTTTTGCCATTGAAAAACATGTTTTTCATATACCAGAAATGTTTGAAGCTACTGACTGAATGAAAGGAGCTGGCATCTCGCTCTCTTTGAATCTTCTTTATCATGCTAGGATTAACAGGAAAAAGCAAAAAATTTCAGAATTGCACCGTGCAATGTGGAGATATTACTGTTTGTGCATTTACAATATTCATTGATTTTTGCCATTGAAAAACATGTTTTTCATATACCAGAAATGTTTGAAGCTACTGACTGAATGAAAGGAGCTGGCATCTCACTCTCTTTGAATCTTCTTTATCATGCTAGGATTAACAGGAAAAAGCTAAAAATTTCAGAATTGCACCGTGCAATGTGGAGATATTACTGTTTGTGCATTTACAATATTCATTGATTTTTGCCATTGAAAAACATGTTTTTCATATACCAGAAATGTTTGAAGCTACTGACTGAATGAAAGGAGCTGGCATCTCACTCTCTTTGAATCTTCTTTATCATGCTAGGATTAGCAGGAAAAAGCAAAAAATTTCAGAATTGCACCTTGCAATGTGGAGATATTACTGTTTGTGCATTTACAATATTCATTGATTTTTGCCATTGAAAAACGTCCAGAAATGTTTGAAGCTACTGACTGAATGAAAGGAGCTGGCATCTCACTCTCTTTGAATCTTCTTTATCATGCTAGGATTAGCAGGAAAAAGCAAAAAATTTCAGAATTGCACCGTGCAATGTGGAGATATTACTGTTTGTGCATTTACAATATTCATTGATTTTTGCCATTGAAAAACATGTTTTTCATATACCAGAAATGTTTGAAGCTACTGACTGAATGAAAGGAGCTGGCATCTCACTCTCTTTGAATCTTCTTTATCATGCTAGGATTAACAGGAAAAAGCTAAAAATTTCAGAATTGCACCGTGCAATGTGGAGATATTACTGTTTGTGCATTTACAATATTCATTGATTTTTGCCATTGAAAAACGTCCAGAAATGTTTGAAGCTACTGACTGAATGAAAGGAGCTGGCATCTCACTCTCTTTGAATCTTCTTTATCATGCTAGGATTAACAGGAAAAAGCTAAAAATTTCAGAATTGCACCGTGCAATGTGGAGATATTACTGTTTGTGCATTTACAATATTCATTGATTTTTGCCATTGAAAAACATGTTTTTCATATACCAGAAATGTTTGAAGCTACTGACTGAATGAAAGGAGCTGGCATCTCACTCTCTTTGAATCTTCTTTATCATGCTAGGATTAGCAGGAAAAAGCAAAAAATTTCAGAATTGCACCTTGCAATGTGGAGATATTACTGTTTGTGCATTTACAATATTCATTGATTTTTGCCATTGAAAAACGTCCAGAAATGTTTGAAGCTACTGACTGAATGAAAGGAGCTGGCATCTCACTCTCTTTGAATCTTCTTTATCATGCTAGGATTAGCAGGAAAAAGCAAAAAATTTCAGAATTGCACCGTGCAATGTGGAGATATTACTGTTTGTGCATTTACAATATTCATTGATTTTTGCCATTGAAAAACATGTTTTTCATATACCAGAAATGTTTGAAGCTACTGACTGAATGAAAGGAGCTGGCATCTCACTCTCTTTGAATCTTCTTTATCATGCTAGGATTAACAGGAAAAAGCTAAAAATTTCAGAATTGCACCGTGCAATGTGGAGATATTACTGTTTGTGCATTTACAATATTCATTGATTTTTGCCATTGAAAAACATGTTTTTCATATACCAGAAATGTTTGAAGCTACTGACTGAATGAAAGGAGCTGGCATCTCACTCTCTTTGAATCTTCTTTATCATGCTAGGATTAGCAGGAAAAAGCAAAAAATTTCAGAATTGCACCTTGCAATGTGGAGATATTACTGTTTGTGCATTTACAATATTCATTGATTTTTGCCATTGAAAAACGTCCAGAAATGTTTGAAGCTACTGACTGAATGAAAGGAGCTGGCATCTCACTCTCTTTGAATCTTCTTTATCATGCTAGGATTAGCAGGAAAAAGCAAAAAATTTCAGAATTGCACCGTGCAATGTGGAGATATTACTGTTTGTGCATTTACAAAATTCATTGATTTTTGCCATTGAAAAACATGTTTTTCATATACCAGAAATGTTTGAAGCTACTGACTGAATGAAAGGAGCTGGCATCTCACTCTCTTTGAATCTTCTTTATCATGCTAGGATTAACAGGAAAAAGCTAAAAATTTCAGAATTGCACCGTGCAATGTGGAGATATTACTGTTTGTGCATTTACAATATTCATTGATTTTTGCCATTGAAAAACGTCCAGAAATGTTTGAAGCTACTGACTGAATGAAAGGAGCTGGCATCTCACTCTCTTTGAATCTTCTTTATCATGCTAGGATTAACAGGAAAAAGCTAAAAATTTCAGAATTGCACCTTGCAATGTGGAGATATTACTGTTTGTGCATTTACAATATTCATTGATTTTTGCCATTGAAAAACATGTTTTTCATATACCAGAAATGTTTGAAGCTACTGACTGAATGAAAGGAGCTGGCATCTCACTCTCTTTGAATCTTCTTTATCATGCTAGGATTAGCAGGAAAAAGCAAAAAATTTCAGAATTGCACCTTGCAATGTGGAGATATTACTGTTTGTGCATTTACAATATTCATTGATTTTTGCCATTGAAAAACGTCCAGAAATGTTTGAAGCTACTGACTGAATGAAAGGAGCTGGCATCTCACTCTCTTTGAATCTTCTTTATCATGCTAGGATTAACAGGAAAAAGCTAAAAATTTCAGAATTGCACCGTGCAATGTGGAGATATTACTGTTTGTGCATTTACAATATTCATTGGTTTTTGCCATTGAAAAACATGTTTTTCATATACCAGAAATGTTTGAAGCTACTGACTGAATGAAAGGAGCTGGCATCTCACTCTCTTTGAATCTTCTTTATCATGCTAGGATTAGCAGGAAAAAGCAAAAAATTTCAGAATTGCACCTTGCAATGTGGAGATATTACTGTTTGTGCATTTACAATATTCATTGATTTTTGCCATTGAAAAACATGTTTTTCATATACCAGAAATGTTTGAAGCTACTGACTGAATGAAAGGAGCTGGCATCTCACTCTCTTTGAATCTTCTTTATCATGCTAGGATTAACAGGAAAAAGCTAAAAATTTCAGAATTGCACCGTGCAATGTGGAGATATTACTGTTTGTGCATTTACAATATTCATTGATTTTTGCCATTGAAAAACGTCCAGAAATGTTTGAAGCTACTGACTGAATGAAAGGAGCTGGCATCTCACTCTCTTTGAATCTTCTTTATCATGCTAGGATTAGCAGGAAAAAGCAAAAAATTTCAGAATTGCACCTTGCAATGTGGAGATATTACTGTTTGTGCATTTACAATATTCATTGATTTTTGCCATTGAAAAACATGTTTTTCATATACCAGAAATGTTTGAAGCTACTGACTGAATGAAAGGAGCTGGCATCTCACTCTCTTTGAATCTTCTTTATCATGCTAGGATTAACAGGAAAAAGCAAAAAATTTCAGAATTGCACCGTGCAATGTGGAGATATTACTGTTTGTGCATTTACAATATTCATTGATTTTTGCCATTGAAAAACGTCCAGAAATGTTTGAAGCTACTGACTGAATGAAAGGAGCTGGCATCTCACTCTCTTTGAATCTTCTTTATCATGCTAGGATTAGCAGGAAAAAGCTAAAAATTTCAGAATTGCACCTTGCAATGTGGAGATATTACTGTTTGTGCATTTACAATATTCATTGATTTTTGCCATTGAAAAACATGTTTTTCATATACCAGAAATGTTTGAAGCTACTGACTGAATGAAAGGAGCTGGCATCTCACTCTCTTTGAATCTTCTTTATCATGCTAGGATTAGCAGGAAAAAGCTAAAAATTTCAGAATTGCACCGTGCAATGTGGAGATATTACTGTTTGTGCATTTACAATATTCATTGATTTTTGCCATTGAAAAACATGTTTTTCATATACCAGAAATGTTTGAAGCTACTGACTGAATGAAAGGAGCTGGCATCTCACTCTCTTTGAATCTTCTTTATCATGCTAGGATTAGCAGGAAAAAGCAAAAAATTTCAGAATTGCACCTTGCAATGTGGAGATATTACTGTTTGTGCATTTACAATATTCATTGATTTTTGCCATTGAAAAACATGTTTTTCATATACCAGAAATGTTTGAAGCTACTGACTGAATGAAAGGAGCTGGCATCTCACTCTCTTTGAATCTTCTTTATCATGCTAGGATTAGCAGGAAAAAGCAAAAAATTTCAGAATTGCACCGTGCAATGTGGAGATATTACTGTTTGTGCATTTACAATATTCATTGATTTTTGCCATTGAAAAACGTCCAGAAATGTTTGAAGCTACTGACTGAATGAAAGGAGCTGGCATCTCACTCTCTTTGAATCTTCTTTATCATGCTAGGATTAACAGGAAAAAGCTAAAAATTTCAGAATTGCACCGTGCAATGTGGAGATATTACTGTTTGTGCATTTACAATATTCATTGATTTTTGCCATTGAAAAACATGTTTTTCATATACCAGAAATGTTTAAAGCTACTGACTGAATGAAAGGAGCTGGCATCTCACTCTCTTTGAATCTTCTTTATCATGCTAGGATTAACAGGAAAAAGCAAAAAATTTCAGAATTGCACCTTGCAATGTGGAGATATTACTGTTTGTGCATTTACAATATTCATTGATTTTTGCCATTGAAAAACATGTTTTTCATATACCAGAAATGTTTGAAGCTACTGACTGAATGAAAGGAGCTGGCATCTCACTCTCTTTGAATCTTCTTTATCATGCTAGGATTAACAGGAAAAAGCTAAAAATTTCAGAATTGCACCGTGCAATGTGGAGATATTACTGTTTGTGCATTTACAATATTCATTGATTTTTGCCATTGAAAAACGTCCAGAAATGTTTGAAGCTACTGACTGAATGAAAGGAGCTGGCATCTCACTCTCTTTGAATCTTCTTTATCATGCTAGGATTAACAGGAAAAAGCTAAAAATTTCAGAATTGCACCTTGCAATGTGGAGATATTACTGTTTGTGCATTTACAATATTCATTGATTTTTGCCATTGAAAAACATGTTTTTCATATACCAGAAATGTTTGAAGCTACTGACTGAATGAAAGGAGCTGGCATCTCACTCTCTTTGAATCTTCTTTATCATGCTAGGATTAACAGGAAAAAGCTAAAAATTTCAGAATTGCACCTTGCAATGTGGAGATATTACTGTTTGTGCATTTACAATATTCATTGATTTTTGCCATTGAAAAACATGTTTTTCATATACCAGAAATGTTTGAAGCTACTGACTGAATGAAAGGAGCTGGCATCTCACTCTCTTTGAATCTTCTTTATCATGCTAGGATTAACAGGAAAAAGCTAAAAATTTCAGAATTGCACCGTGCAATGTGGAGATATTACTGTTTGTGCATTTACAATATTCATTGATTTTTGCCATTGAAAAACATGTTTTTCATATACCAGAAATGTTTGAAGCTACTGACTGAATGAAAGGAGCTAAAAATAAAGAAATCACTGCACACCCTAAAGTGGTGCTCAAGAAGGGACCGTGCCCTGTCACATGTAAAAATAGCCTTGGCACTCAAAGAAAGTTCGATATAAGAGAATTTATTACAGTCCAAATAATGCACAGTAAACATACGTTAACGTTTCGGTCTACACGACCTTCTTCAGTTGACTAAAAAATGGACAAATAAAGAAAATATAAACAAAAGAGTACAGAAAATCTCTGTTCAAAATAGCCGTATAAAAACATATGCAAAAAACATACAAGGTTACACAACAGCGGAGGGGAGGGGCAATGGGGTATAAGGAGATGGACAGACAAAATAGAGGGAAACACAAAAGGAGAGAGGAAGAGGAGGGGGTGGCCATGTAAAGCATAGGACCTACCCGTATGCTGTGTCAATGGTGCAAAGGAGAATAAGCTGGAGGAGTCTGCTAGGACAGCCTAGAGGAGAATAGCAAAAATCTGTAATGCTGGGATGAAGACTCATTAGGAGGCAGCGCAATCAACTGTGTGTGTGCACAGATCAAAAGTAACATGGCCAGTAAAGGAGGAAGGGGCATGGGCAAGTACCTGCTGTGAAGCTCGTGGGAACACCGGACCGGCAGCGCGGCATCCACCGCTAGTTGCTGTGGCTAAGAGCGGGAAAGGGGGCCTTTTAAATGTGGAGGACGATGATTGGAGAGCCAATCATCCGTGCGAGCGTTATAATCTGTGATAGCGCATGTCCGGAAGTGAATAGAGACACGTGACCGGAAGTGACCGGGAAATAGGTCACGTGTGCGTTCCATTGTGCTATAGCTTGCGTTCCACACGGAGGTGTGCGGCGCAAGGTTAGCAACGGAGTGTAAACCGCTCGGATCAAT
>NW_027371995.1:0-19230 GCF_046119375.1 Phyllobates terribilis
AGTACATCACCACACAATGCCCATAAAAATAGTAGCGTGATTATAATGTTCCTGAATAAAAATAACTGCCCTATGCTGAGTCCCTCAATAAATAATTGCCTCTCACTGTGTTCCCTGAACAAAATATGACTTCCACACACTGTCCTCCTTATGGTACTTGCCCTTCATTTCCCCTCTCCTATACTGTATATACTGGGCCCCCTCTTCACACTGTCCTCTCACACTGTCTCCCCTATAGTGCCCAGTCTCTACACTGTGCCCCTCATCACATTCCCCATCCTCGGCACACTGTACTCCCATGCTGCCCTTTCTTTATACTGCCCCCACACACTATTCCTCTCAATAGTCTCTGCACACATTTTTCCCCCCTTCCTCATACTGTCTCCTCACATATTTATCCCCTCGG
Organism: Phyllobates terribilis; assembly: GCF_046119375.1. NCBI lineage: Eukaryota > Metazoa > Chordata > Amphibia > Anura > Dendrobatidae > Phyllobates > Phyllobates terribilis. The sequence goes on from NW_027371995.1 coordinate 407, forward strand.
TGTCTATTTTGTCTACTTGCACCCCATACTGTGTCCGCACCCATTCCCACACTTTGCTCACCATACTGTGTCTGTAACCATCTGTCAGGGAAATATTGAGAGATATTGAAAATTTTCCTTCTCCCCCTGAAGCCCCCCTCACCAGTCCCTTATCCCCTATTTGTCACGAGACAAGAGCTGACACTCCACGCAGCTGTCTGTATGCCAATAACAGTACAAGAATCTCAATAGCCTATTCTATTTAACATACGAATGCAGTTCCTCTTAGCACAGACCTGCGAAGTAGACACCTCCAGCAGATGGGCAGAGATGGAAGGAGAGAGGAAATGGCTCGTTAGGCATCAAACGCACTTACAATAATTAAGACAATTCCCCAACCACAAACTGCAGGATTTTTGACTCCGATACGAAATACGGAATAACTAAAGTTCCATACGTCCGATAATAACGGAACCTATATTTTTAGTGGCAGGGTCAGCCAAGGAATAATATGCTTATTTTTGCATAGCCATAAACCCCTCCGTGGAGCTGTAGCGCAAAAGCACCAGAATAACGGATCGAAACTGCGCCATGTGTGGTCTCTAAATGAAGCTAAAATCATAACGGAAAAAATGGCGTCGTTTGCAAGCTTCTGTGATCAACAAGCGATAAGTTATCCCAAAAGCAGGTTTTAAATACAAACATGAAGGGTGGAGCCCGAGCCCATATGATGTCATCACAGGGGTGTGTGGGCCGATCTTCCCCTTCGACACAAGAGAGCCGACGGAAGATTGATCAATGTTCTTTGCCAAGTGGGTATAGAGACTATAAGCAACAGATTGCTTTAGATAACGCTCAAATCAAATCTGGGAGCCCCCCCTACAGCTATACTTATTCGTCTCTGCGAACTCTATAATAAGTTTCTTCTGTAATCCTATTTTATGTAACTGTCTATTCTGTACTATAAATGTCTCCTTTATAACATCCTTGTATATATTTTTCCTAAACACTGCCTCCCTTTTGGATTAAATATAAATATTTCTGTTTCTTTTGTCCTGTAATCGCTCCCTCCCCCGAAGCTATATGCTACCAGAACGCAGGCGTTTGGCCAGGCCTGTATTATATTTCAAACTCGGCCGGTGGTGGCAGCCAATAATATTAATAATTGGGCTATTGTGAAGCTGACAGTGATCGTATGGAGGGCGTAAACACATATTCCATGCGCTGGAATCCAGAGGTGTGACGCCATATGCCCACTGGTTGCTTGCCGATACCTCCGTAGTGAGTAGTGGGGCCGTGTGCTCGCGGATCCCTGGCAAAATCCTGATAGTGACGGCACGGTGAGGTATTGCGTGATCTCCCCGGTGTCGTCCCTGTGGAATACATGACACCATCCCTCCCTCTCTTGCTCCCAATACTGTGTCTGTACCCATCTCCCCTTCCTCGCTCCCCATACTGTCAGCACCCATCCCCCCTTGCTCTCCATACTGTGTCTGCACCCAACTCTGATCGCTCCCCATACTTTCTCCTCAAATCCCTCCCCACCCTATTACAACAAATCTTCTATCCGGCTTCACTGAAGCACTTACCACCGACGTTGTATGCACCTCTGCGGTGCCGCTGATCTGATTACGCTGCTGATGTCACCCAGATGTGATTCGGAAGTGAAAGACGCGAGTACATTTGATTGCTGAAGCTGGCGCGCTGTGCCTTCTCTAATCCATCTGTTAGCTTAACATTATGTTGGGCCTCCCAATACAGTATACAGTATAAAGGCATCACACAGCCCTCATACAGTATGATAGTCCCACATGGTCCACTATATAGTAGGATTGTTCTCCACAGTCCCGAGTCTCTGTCCCCTCTTCTAACCTGTGTCTCAGTGAATGCGCATGGCGTGATGCAGTGATGTCACCGCACAGCCTGATATCCCCTGTGCGGTGCCGGCCTCCAGCTGGCCAGAGGTATCCTGTGGCCTAACAGTAAGCGATGTGGCACTAATATAGTAGCTCTATGCTCAATCACAACTGTTAGGGTATGTTCACACTAGGCGTTTTTTCAGCATTTTTCTCTGCAGCAAAACCTGATCTCTTGGCAGGAAAGAAGCTGCGTCAAAAACTCCAGTTTTGGTGCGTTTTTCAAGATCCCAAAATTCAGCTTTGCTTTCATCACAGAAGCATGAACACATGTCACCAATGCAAAATATATGTGAAACTATATTAACCCGAATTACAAATATAACAGTTGAGGGAGGTTAATTGTTCAGGAATAGTTTACTTAAGACACTGGCAGTGCATTGAGTTTATAGGACACTATTTATTTTCAAACTATGGTCTGCCATTGAGTTGCTCAGGTATTGTTCAATCACACACCTGGCTCAACCAATGTTTATTGTTGTAAACATCAAAAATTTAATTAAACTGTACTAATCCAAATTGTAATCTCAGGTGACCAAGACAAGATGGTAAACTTGGGAAAAACACAAAAATAAATGAGTTTCACATACTGTTGTACTTGATTTTTTTTCACTAAAAATGCAGCAAAGCCTGATGTCTGTGTTCACACGAGGCGTTTTTTGCTCTATTGTACAACAAAAAAACATGCAAAGCACAAAATACTGATGACACAAAAACCAAGGTGTGTGCATGAGATTTCTGAAATCTTAAACTTTGCTGGTACTGTAAAACACAGCTGAAAATTTTCATTAAAAAAAAGCTGAAAAAAAACCTAGTGTGAACGTGTCCTTATCAGTATCAGCATCCACAGGAAGCTGATATTGTTAACAGTGTACCAGACAGTGTGGCCCACGGCTGTACCGACCCGTCTAATGGCCAGTCTGGCCCTTTGTATGTGTAGTGCTCTGTCTTTTTATCATGGTGGTCAGCTACATCCTTAATGCATTAGTATTGTGATCAAGTATTGGTAAATTAGGCTGCTTTTTGCTCTTACAGTTTTGGGGGATTTAATGTCCTTTTCAGTGAATTGCTTGTAATTTTAGTGTAGGAACTCACAAGAAAATGGGGACCTATGACACAGGTTACAAACTTGCATATTTTGCTCAAAATATAAACCATTAACTCTAATATTTTTAATCTTTGCAGGATACAACCAGGCTCTGTAGTGTTGGTGGGGAAAATAGGATGGTTGGCGCACTTATACATAATAAGCCGGCGTGGTGCACTACACGTATCTGTGTGACTGGCACATTATGCAGGTTTTATTCACATGCATCTAGAATTCTAATCATTCACCCCTTTCCCTATGAATGGTCGGTGTGAGTGGTTGTTCACCAGTATTTTGCACCTGTGCTACCTCCCAGCTTTTATCCCTGGAGCTTGCTGTAGCCAGCAGTTAAAGTATGAACTTATGACTTTTCTTACAAAATCTTCAGTTTTTCTCAAATTAGTTAATGCAAAAATGTATACACCCCACATCAAAAACTACTACATCTAGTATTTGGTATGAGCTTCATGACTTTTAAGGACAACACCAAGTTTTCTAGGCATGGAATGAACAAGTTGGTGACATATTGCAACATCTATCTCTTCCCTTTTTTCAAGAACAACCTCTTTTAGAGCCTGGATGATGGATGAGAGTGATGCTTAAAGGGGTTTTTCACATAAACAAAAGTACATTTTAATCAATAGATTTTGGAATAATAAGTTCCACAATCGGATGTGTTTAAATAAAATGTTTCTTTGCTGAGATCTTATAAATGTGCCCCTGTTGTGTACTGTGTAATGGCCATGTCTCACCGACCATACAGAGACATAGTCTGATAATGCCACATCTCTTGGGCAGGGGGTGGGGGGAGCAAAAGAGTATACAGACATTACAGCGTGGGTTCACAGCTGATTCTTTTTGTGAGATAAAACATTTCCCTGCCTGTTCTTAAACAATGTTATACTTCAAAGAAAGAATCATCTGTGGTCCCCTGCTGTAATGTCTGTTCACTTTTTTTCAACCCCCTTGCCCAGGAGATGTAGTATGATCAGATCATGTTCCTGCACGGTCAGACACAGCCATTACATAGTACACAGCAGGGGCACATTTATAAGATTATCTCAGCACAGAAACCTTTTTTTTAAACACATCTAATTGTGGAAATTATAATTATTTCAAAATCTATTGATTAAAATGAACTTCTGTTCATGGAACAACCTCTTTAACTTGTCTCTTCAGAATTCCCCATAGGTGTCTTGATTGGGTTCAGATTAATTCTTGGCCACTGAATCTCTTTCCCCCAGTTCTTCAAAAATGTAACATATACAGTACAGACCAAAAGTTTGGACACACCTTCTCATTTAAAGATTTTTCTGTATTTTCATGACTTTGAAAATTGTACATTCACACTGAAGGCATCAAAACTATGAATTAACACATGTGGAATTATATACTTAACAAAAAAGTGTGAAATAACTGAAAATATGTCATATTCTAGGTTCTTCAAAGTAGCCACCTTTTGCTTTGATGACTGCTTTGCACACTCTTGGCATTCTCTTGATGAGCTTCAAGTGGTAGTCACCGGAAATGGTCTTCCAACAATCTTGAAGGAGTTCCCAGAGATGCTTAGCACTTGTTGGCCCTTTTGCCTTCACTCTGCTATCCAGCTCACCCCAAACCATCTCGATTGGGTTCAGGTCTGGTGACTGTGGGGGCCAGGTCATCTGGCGTAGTACCCATAAATATTATGCCTCGTCAGGAATGACCTGACCTATGAAACAATCCCACTATTTACCCCTTTAGTGAACACGGTAAAAAAAAATAAAAAAAATGAAGGAAAAAAAAGGTGTTTTATCATCATGCCGCTGAAGAAAAAGTGGAATAAAACGCGATCAAAAAGACAAATGTAAATAAAAATGTTACCGCTAAAATCGTTACCTTGACTCTGTCAGCCGAAATATGAAAAAATTATAGCTCTCAAAATATGGCTCTGCAAAAACTAGTGTTTGGAGAAACTAGTGTTTGGAGGAAAAAAAAGCACTTTTAGTGTGTGACAGCTGCCAAACATAAAAACCCATTATAAATCTGGTATCGCTGTAATCGCACCGACCTGAAGAATAAAGTCGTCTAATCACTTACACCGCACAAGGAATAGCGTAAAAAATAAATTAAGCCAATTCTTCACCTGCTGCTGATTTGTTCCTTCTGCCTCCCAAGGATTGCAGTAAGGCTCGGCTCACATTTATCCTGTGCTGAGCACTCACAGTGCTTCCTGTGTAAATCTCTGAAATACGTGATTCAGACGGAACACCCGGCGGAAGATTTCCTATAATGAGGCAAATGGAGACCCTGTGGACGCCGTGTGGCCTGTAATCCCACGATGTCCGTCTTTTTTATTAGGTGTGCATAAAAAAGTGCCGTCGGCCATAGTTTTATTCACCTCTGAAAAAAAAGGACACTGCTAAACAGAGGCCAGACAGGGTCCAGAGTAACTCTGCTGCCTCATTATAATGAATGGATCCCTCTGGAGTTTCATCTGAATTAAGTCACTCTTAGATTTAAATGGAAACCCCGATATCACTGCTGAGCTTAGAGCACAGGATAAATGGGAACATTTTACATAACATTTTGGATCACAATAAAAGCTTTGGCTCAATCCACGAAAAAAGCAAGTACCCACTCGGGTCCATCATCTGTTAACGGAAATATAGGGGGCTTCCACGTTATTAGTAGCACAAAAGCTCTGGAAAAGCGAAATGGCTCTTGCCCCCAAAAGAAATTCAGTAAATTCTGTGCTCCCAAATACAAATGCCCACCTCCCTTTTGAGCCCCACAGTGTGCCTAAATCGCAGTTAGCATCCACATGTTTGGCACTACTTTTGCGACAAGAGCCCGCCTAATTTACGGGTGCATGTCTCCAGAAGCACAAGCTAGGCGTAACGTACTGGTCACTACAATGGCAGTTTGCAATTTTCAGTCAGCAGCATCCACTGCTGCTTGTTTCTGGAAAACACCCATGTAGATAAAATCCTCCCCACACCTGTACATAAATTCTCAAAGGGGTATAATTTCCAAAATGGAGTCACTTGAGGGGAGATTCTGCTCTTTTAGCACTTAGGGTCTCTGTTAATGGAGTCTGCAAACTATTCTAGCAAAATCTGCGCTCCAGGAGGCAAATAGCGCTCCTTCCCTCCGGAGTCTCACGATGTGGCTAAGCAGTACTGTACAGCCACATATGGGGTATTTCCACATTCAGCATAAATTGTGGGACAAATTTTGGTGCCATTTTTACCCATTTTCCTGTGTGAAAATGTAAAATCTAAAACAAAACTTTGGTGGTGAAAAATGTAATTATTCTTTCTTCACCGCCCAATGGGGTAAATTTCTGTAAGGCACATGTGGTGTCAACATGCTCACTGCACCGCTAGATGAGTTCATTTTCCCTGCTATCCTTGTGAAAATGAAAATATTGGGGGCTAAAACAAATTTTTTGTGGGGAAACTACTGTATATATTTTTTTATTTTTACACATCCATGTTGTAAAATTCTGTGATGCACCTGTGCTCACCACACATCTAGATTTATTCCTTGTGTCTAGTTTCCAAAATGGGGTAATTTGTATGGTTTTTCCACTGTTAAAGCACATCAGGGGCTTTCCAAACGCAATATGACACCTGCAGACTATTCCATCAAAGTGTGCATTCCAAAATTTCTCTTCTTCCTTTCTGAGCCCTGCCGTGTGCCCTTCAATAGTTTTACCCCACATATGGGGGCATCAGCGTACTCAGGAGAAATGGCTCAACAACTTTTGGGGTTCAATTTCTCATGTTATCCTTATGAAGATAAAAAAAATGGGGCCTAAAAGATTATTTTTGTTCAAAAAAAGTGTTTTTGTTTTTATTTTCATGGCTCTACATTATAAACTTTTGTAAAACACTTGGGGTTCAAAGTGCTCACTATACATCTAGATACGTTCCTTAAAGGGTCTAGCTTCCAAAATGGGGTCACTTGTGGGGGTTTTCCACTGTTTAAGCCAGGGCTGTGGAGTTGGTATAAAATGGACCGACTCCGAAAATATATAATAAATTGGGTGCAGTAGTTCAATACAGTTTGTGGGGAATATTTTTTCACAAGAATTTGGGAAAGTTATGAAATGTCCTATGAATGTCCTATTCCTGATCTCAGGGTCTAGACTTTTAGCTGAGATGAATCTGTGCTACAGTAAATTTATCAATTAAACATGAGCAATGTATGAGGGAGTCAGAGTCATGGAGTCGGAGTTGGTGTCATGGAAATTGAGGAGTCAAAGTCCAAGGTTTGGCTTACCGACTCCACAGCCCTGGTTTAAGCACATCAGGGGCTCTCCAAACACGATATGACACACACAGACCATTCCATCAAAATGTGCATTCCAAAATTATACGTCTTCCTTTCTGAGCCCTGCCGTGTGGCCAAACAATAGTTTTACCCAACATATGGAGGCCTCAGCGTACTCAGGAGATAATTTTTGTTGAAAAAAAGAGATTTTTTTATTTTCACGGCTCTACGTTATAAACTTTTGTAAAACACTTGGGGTTCAAAGTGCTCACCACACATCTAGATAAGTTCCTTAAGGGGTCTAGTTTCCAAAATGGTGTCACTTGTGGGTTGTTTCCCATGTTTAGGCACATCAGGGGCTCCCCAAACACGACATGGCGTCTGCTAATTATTCAAGGAAATTTTACATCCAAAAAAATCAAATGGCGATGCTTCCCTTCCGAGCCATGCCGTGCTCCAAAACAGTGGATTTCCCCCACATATGGGGTATCGGTGTACTCAGGATAAATTGCATAACAAATTTTTAAATTTTGGGGTCCATTTTTTCCTGTTGTACAGCCGAGCATGTGTTTGCATCTTCTTGTTGACATGACTGCTACTAGAAGGTAGGACTGTGGAGTCGGTTTGCCAAACCTCTGACTCCTCAATTTCCATGACACCAACTCCCTCATGCATGGCTCATATTTAAGTGATAAATTTACTGTATCACAGATTAATCTCAGCTAAAAGTCTAGACCCTTAGATGGGGAATAGGACAGACATTTATAGGACATTTCATAACTTTCCCAAATTCTTATGAAAAAATATTCCCCACAAACTGCATTGAACTACTGTACCCAATTTATTATACATTTTAGGAGTTGGAGTCGGTCCATTTTATACGGATTCCGACTCCACCAAAATGGGCACCGACTCCCGACTCCACAGCCCTGCTAGAAGGGAGCATGCCCCATATTTTTGAACTAACCAAACAGATATCATGGCGCTGGAGCTCTGAACAGCACTGGAACAGGCCATGTCCCCTCTTCTCAGGGTGGCTGTTCCTTACGGGGGGGGGGGGGGGGGCTGAACACTTGTGTATCATGTAATGACCCGGATGGGAAGGGTGAGTGGTCAGGAGCAGATTCTGTCACGTGGAATTGCAAGGGTTATAAAGATAATTAAACTGCACTGACCATTTTGTCTTTATAGTGTATGAGTGCAGGAACAGTACACATTTTTTTTATCTCCCCAGAGTACCCCTTTAAATAAATGCGAACCTACATATGTTTTGTATCTGCAAACTTGTAATGACCTGGAGAATCATAATGGCTGATTAGTTTTAACATTTAGTGAGCATGGTAGATAAAAAAAAAAAAAAAAACAGTTGTGGAATTGCACTTTTTTTGGAATTTCACCACACTTGGACGTTTTTTTTCCTGTTTTTCAGTAAATTATAGGGTAAAATCAATGGTGTTGTTGAAAAGTACAACTCGTCCTGCAAAAAAATAAGTCCTCACACGGCCATATTGCCAGAAAAATAAAAAAAGTTAAGGCTCTAGAAAGAAGGGGAGCAAAAAGAAAGCACAAAAATTGAAAATGGCCAGGGGGTGAAGAGGTTAATTTGCATAAAAAACATGAATCAAAAACGCAATATGTGAACATTGCCTAACACTGACAGGTATAATGTATTGCAGTGCTGGAGCATTGAAATGTGTTGTACCAGTAATCTAGAGTAATAAAAATTAAAATCCTATAGGACAAAGTAAAAAAAAAAAAGTAAAAAATTGTAAAAATCTAAAAAAAAAATTACAAAATAAAAATAATAAACATGCCAATAAATAACTATATTTATATAAAAACAAAAATAAAAGTACACATTTGTTATCGTCGAAATGACCTGATCTATAAAACTGAAGTTAACCCCTTCAGTGAACACCGTTAAAAAATAAATTAAAAACTTGGCAAAAAAACTGGAAAAGCAAATCACAGTGGGCTGTGCCTTTCTACACAGAAGCCCACGGCAGAGAAACGTATGCTATACAGTATGTTTTCCTTGCAGTGCGCCCCTATAGCTGATGGATGACACCCATCCTGACTGTGGCCAATGTCAAGCACAAACAGAGTGTGTACCTAGCCTTACAGTTGTCTCTGTTCACATCAGTTTTACTTCTTTAAAGTGTGATAGTGGCATGTAAAAGACTTCAACATGGTGGCCATCAGTTCTATTGACCATGTGCCCACCGTGCAGTATGGACGCAGATTTCCGAAGGGTTATCTTGATTGCCGGATGCCCACTTTTTAAAAAATTATGGCTGTCAGAAAATTGTCGACAAAGCCAAATTGTTTTTGTAATTGGTTTTATTTTATTTTTAAGTAGTAAATCAAAAGAAGAATATATAGATTTGGTATCCCGTAACCATACTGACCCATAGAACAAAGTTAACAGATCACCACCACATTACCACAAAGTGAGCAGAGCTAATGCAAAACTCCAAATAAGAATTTGTGGAACTAGTGTTTTTCTCCTCACCGTTTCCACTTATTTCATAAATAAATGGTGTTCTGCAAATAACAAGCCCTCTTGCAGCTATGTTGAAATATAAAAAGTTTATGGCTCTTATTAGAAATGGAGTAAAAGACAAAGTTACACTATCCTGGGAAAAAGCTCTATGTCTACCTCGTTGCAACCTCCTGTTCAGGGTTTGTTATTCGAAGGATGACATGTGTAATAGATTCCTTTGACTAAGGCCCCCTTAACACATCCATATAATACTGGTACCATTGTCATCAGTATTTTGGATCAGTGTTCCATCCGTGTGCCACCCATTTTTTTTCCACTATGACTTCAGAAATATCAATTCAAAAGCTTCTCCTATACTTTGCAATGTTAAACATGTACAGCACAAAGATGTTACAAGGATGTTTTACACAGAGCCATAAACTTGTATTGGCCCTTGTCATCCATGCAGCCGGGAGAAAATGGACTGGTCATACGAAGATCACCATAGATTATAATAGGTATGTGTGGATACTTGTCTCCGGTGCATGTGAAACCGGATGCCACATGTACCGGAAACACGTACATGTGAAGGAGGCTTTAGGGCTCTTTCACATGTCTTGATATTTCCGGTACCAGAAACACCAGTACCGGAGATATCTGTGTCCGTGTGTGGATCACACGTACAGGGGCTGGGGAATCAGTGTACAGTTAGCCCTGTTCCCAAGCACCGGGTGGGTGCTGAACTCTGCCTTCATCATAGTTCCCTGCTTGCGCTGTGATCAGCACCAGCAGGGACAATTTTGAGAATAGAAGTGTCTGCTCCCGCAGTGTCCAACTGTAGAAATGAGAATTAAACAAAAAAAAACTTATACACATCTGTCCTAAGTGTCCACTGCTGTAATCCATGCAACCGCTCACACAGAGGAGCCGGGGAAAATGGCTCCTGCAGCAAGAGGGCACCGGACCTCTGCTGAGCTCATCAAGCGGTGTCCTGTCACTTACTGAGCGCAGCTCCGGGGCCCGCTCGCTGCAGCACGTCATTCTCCGCGTGTGATCATTCGCATGGATTACAGCGGGGGGACACCTAGGACAGGTGAGTATAAGTTTTTTTTATTTTACAGTTGGACACTGTGGGAGCAGAATACTACTATTCATCATTGTCCCTGCTGGTGCTGATCGCAGTGCAAGCAGGGAACAATGATGAGGGCAGCATTCAGCACCCGACACTTGGGAACAGCGCTAACTGTACCGCTGATCCCAGGCTCCGGTACGTGTCATACGGATAGCATCCGTGTGCCGTATGTGTTTACACAGACCCATTGACTTGAATGGGTCCATGTGATCCAAGCTGCTGGCCAAAAACAGACATGTCTACGTGTGTGTCACTCGGACACACGGTCCGTGGAAACACACTGACATTTGCGTAGACCCATTCATTTGGTGTCTTGGGTATGTGTGGAAACTGACACCACACGTACCGGACACACTGACGTGTGAAAGAGCCCTTACAGTGTATGGACAAGGATGGAAAGTCACCTCTTAATCATTGAATTCAGGTTTTCTCTTTTGGTCCCAATGGCACGGGTATATAAAATCCAGCACCTAAACATGTAGTCTGCCTCTGCAAACATTTGTGAAAGAATGGCTTGTTCTAAAGAGCTCACTGAATTCAGCATGTTGCTGTAATATGTTGTCTTAAGGCAGTTCATGAAAGTCCAAATAAGCCATAGTTGGATGAGTTTGATGTGGAAGAACTTGATTAACCTCAACTCCATCAGATACCTCTATCAGATGAGCTAGAGATTGCAAGCCAGGTCCTCCTGTCCAACATCAGCGACTGACCTGATAAATGCTCTTCTAGAAGAGTGGATAAAAGTCAACATAGAAATATTCCCAATTTTTTTTTTAAGAAAGCCTTCCAAAAGAGTGGAAGCTTTATTACCTGCAAAGGGAGATCAACTCCATATTAATGACCCTGGATTTAAAAAGGAATGCCATAAAAGCATCTCTGGGAGTAATGTGTATGTGTCTCAATAGGTTTATCCATATGGTGTGTAATAGGTTCTGCTTCTTCCAATGGTGAGAGGTGGAGACTGCTGCTTTTGACAATGTGTAAATATGGAGATGAATGAGAATCATAATCAGTTTTGTTATATATTTTAGGAAGGCAACAGAAAAAAAGAAAAAGGCCAGTAATTGAGGAAGAGGCTGTAGAGGCAAAGTAAGCACAAAATAAGACTTTTGTGGATGTGGACATACCAAATATTTTAAATTGTTCTTTTATTTTTAATGAGGGAAGGCATCAACAGAACGATCATCGTTAAATGAATACATCACCAGAACATTCCATCAGTATTCCACAAGCATCACCATCAGTACTTAAATACCCCATTGATACATAAATTCATCATTGGTTGGGTGAAGCCATTTATTGTCAAACTACTGTGTTTTCTCTTTTTAAATCTTAATGACAACCAAAAACATCCAAATGACCCTGATCAAAAGTTCACATAACCCAGTTCTTAATACCGTGATTTGCCCCCTCTAACATCAATGACTGCTTGAAGTCTTTTGTGGTAGTTGTGGATGAGATTCTTTATGTTCTCACATGGTAAAGCTGCCCATTCTTCTTGGCAAAAAGCCTCCAGTTCCTGTAAATTCCTGGGCTGTCTAGCATGAAATGTGCGCTTCAGATCTCCCCAGAGTGGCTCAATGATATTGAGGTCAGGAGACTGAGATGGACACTCCAGAACCTTGAACTGTCTGCATCTGAATCTAGGAGCGCAATCTGAGGTATCAGTAAGGAATTGGTGGATGCTGCCTTCCATGGTAATTGTAGTGTCTTGTGATGGTGTAGGTGTCTATCTTCTCTTTTGCCACCCATCTGGTTAGGTAAAATGCAATCTGATTAGTTGTGGATTAGGGCCCAGGAGAACAATGAACACGTCTTCACTCCACATTTGCTAGGACAATGCCCCCACCATGATGGTTTTATTAGTTAAAATGTTATTTTTATTTTGTTTTTAATACTAAAAGAGACCTTGATTTGTATGTTTCTGCAGTAAATCATGTGGGTGTAAAGACATCCCCCCCCGCAAGTTCATCTGTGTCGTGGAAGATTCAGAGTTGTAAGTAATTTTGACAACATAGAATAATAGAAATAAAAGATTAACAATTTATATAACTTTTGAATTCAACTTAAACTTAACTTAAAGTAAAAGTTAATATTAACATAATATGCATAAAGCAAAGTGATAGTGTCTTTTCTAGCCATATATATGCTGTTTTGCACAGCTGGACCATTCTAGGGCTAAGCCAGGTGCTGTGCTATCTATTTTGGCTATATGCTCTTATTCAGGGCTGTACGCGCTCATAGGCAAAGGCCTGTCATGTCAGGGATGCGAGTGGCTAGTAAAAGTTTGTTTTTCTCTGTTTGGTACTTACTTAAAGGGAACCTAAGAACACAGCTTTTCAGAGTAAAATATACATGGCTGAGTTCATTCAGTCAGTGATGGAGATATGCTGCCCACGGATTAGGCAGCATGTGTCCATTTCCCTTTAACCCCTTCACTCCCGGGCAATTTTCTGCTTTGTTTTCATTTTTGATTTTTGTTCCCTTTCTTCCCAGAGCAATAACTTTTTTATTTTTCCCTCAATATAGCCATGTGAGGGCTTGTATTTTGAGGAAGTTGTACTTTTGAAAAACATCATTGAATTTACCATATAGTGTACTGGAAAACAGGGAAAAAATTCCTAGTGCCAAAGTTTTTTTTTTTTTAAATAAGTGCAATTCCACAATTGTGGTTTTTTTACCATGCTAGCTAAATTCTAAAAGTGATCTGCCATTATTATTCTACATGTCTTTACGAGTTCACAGATACCAAACATGTATAGGTTCTTATTTGTGTAAGTGGTGAAAAAAAATCCAAAGTTGGTAAAAAAAACAAAAATGTCGCCATTTCTGAGTCCCGTAGCGTCTCCATTTTTCCGGATTTTGGGCTTTATTTTTTGTGGCCTGAGCTGACGTTTTTATCGATACCATTTTGGGGTACATACAATGTTTTGATCCCCTTTTATTGCAATGTTGAGGCGACCAAAAAAATTTAATTCAGGCGTTTTGAATTTTTTACTCATTATGCCGTTTACCGATCGGATTAATTATTTTTATATTTTGATAGATCGGGCATTTCTGAACCTGCCGATACGTATATCACAAATATGTGTTTTTTGTTTTTTTTTATATAGTTTTATTTTGAATGGCGCAAAAGGGTGTCGATTTGAACTTTATATGGCTTTAATTTTTTTAAATATTTTTGGAAATCTTTACTTTTCTTGGGAGACTTCAACTGCGGTTATCCGATTGCTTGTGCTGAACATATTAGGGTTTCAGCCTTGCTATGTGTAGCAGAAATGCTCATATACTATGAACGCTGGCCACTGGGTGGCGCTCATAGCAGACAACCTGCAGTCTTCTACAAAACCCGTGTTGGCAGGCCAACCCATGGGCGCCCCGCGATCATGTGACAGGTGCGCCGATGGCCGTAGCCATTGACGCGCTTCCAGCCCGGGCATGTTAAATGCCGCTGTCAGAGGTTGACACCAACATTTAACATGTTAACAGCCGCGTGTGGATCACGATTACACCCGCTTCTGTTAGAGACACATGACTGCTGATCAGATCAGCTGTCATGTGCCTGAAAAGATCAAGGCTCAGCGCCGGAGCCTCATCAAAGGGAGAGACACAACATACGACTTCCCTATACGTCACGTCGTGTCATGAAAGGGTTAAGCTCAGTACTAATCAAAAGTTTGAAGAATCCTTTTTATGCAATGGTTTTCCTTTTTTTATTGGAAAGTACTCATTGTAGATTTAGACTTAAGGCTGTGTGCCCAAGATGCGGATTCAAAGCTTTTCCGCGACGGCGTTTCCACCGCGAAAACACATTAAAAACGCTTGTTAAGTTGTCTTCCATGTTTCCCAATGATAATCCGCATGTGCTGTGCACATGCTGCGGAAATTTCCGCTGCGGATTATCATTGCATAAAAATCCGCAGCACAACCAGTTATTGTGCAAAATCGCCGCCATTGACTTGCATTGAACTGCATACATACATACTTGCAGATGTTATGCGGTTCAATGCGCGGATGGTACCTGGGTCTGGTGAAAAGGAGACTCTCCTCCAGACCCGGGTACCATTAGTAAAAAAAGAATTAAAACGTAAAAAATAAATAAAAAAAAAACATTAAAGTTACCTCTTTGGTGGTCCCCAGTCTCCTCTCCGGTGGCGTCTTCTGTCCTCGGCGTCCCGCGGTGTTCTGAAAGGACCTGCGGTGACGTAATTTAGTTATGTGATGATCACGCGACCTCTGACGTCAGCGGTCGCGTGACCTGTCAGCTGACTAAATGACGACCACAGGTCATTTCAGGACGCCGAGGACAAAGGATGCAACGGAGAGGTAAAAAGTATAATGTTATTTTTTTATTTTTTATATTTTATATTTATATTTTAATTCTTTTTTTTTTACTATTGATGCTGCATTTAAAGCAGCATAAGTTGGTGACACAATATAAATCAATATAAATCAATGCCAGTTGCAAGCACTTTTCCAAGTGATGCTCAAAATCGCTTGGAAAAGCGCTTGAAAAAACACATGATAAAATGCATGCAAAAACGCTTCTCCCTGGCAGAAAAAACGCATGTAAAATCCGCATGCGTTTTTTTTCTACCAGGGAGAGGCAGAAACGCTCAGGAAAAATTCAGCATTGTGGGCATATAGCCTAAGACACCAAATCCACAAAAGGACACATATTGAAACAAAGTGTAAAAAAGCACATGTGAAACAAACCAAAGTATGTGCTGGCTTATGAAGGGCTGAATTGTTCAGTCTAAGCAAGCTTCATTTACCACTGCTGCCATTTTGAGTTAGAAGCTGCTTGAGACAATGCCGAGGATGTATAAGGCTGTGTGCCCACGATGCGGATTTAATGCGTTTCCGTGGCTGCATTTCCGCCACAAAAACGCATTAAAAACGCTTGTTAAGTTGTCTGCCATGTTTCCCAATGATAATCCGCATGTGCTGCAGAAATTTCTGATGCGGATTATCATTGTGGAAATATCCGCAGCACAACCATTTATTGTGCGTAATTGCGGTGTGTTGTGCGGTTCAATGCGCGGATGGTACCCGGGTCTGGAAAAGAGGAAACTTTCCTCCAGACTCGGGTACTAATAGTAAAAAGAGAATTAAAAAAAAACATTATACTTACCTCTCCGGTGGCCCCCGGTCTCCTCTCCGGTGGCGTGCTCTGTCCTCGGCGTCCCGTAGTGTTCTCAAAGGACCTGCGGTGACGTCATTTAGTCATGTGATGGTCACGCGACCGCTGACGTCGACGGTCGCGTGACCTGTCAGCTGACTAAATGACGTCAACGCAGGTCCTTTGAGAACACCGTGGGATGCCGATGACCGAGGGCGCCACCAGAGAGGAGACCGGGGGCCACCAGAGAGGTAAGTGTAATGGTTTTTTTTTTGTTTTGTTTTTTTACATTTTAATTCATTTTTTTTACTATTCATGCTGCATTTAAAGCAGCATAAGTTGGTCACACAATATAAATCCATGCCAGTTGCATGGATTTATATTGTGCAACCAACTTGTCAAGCATTTTATCCAAGTGATGCTCAAAATCGCTTGGAAAAGCGCTTGAAAAAACGCATGCAAAAACGCTTCTCCCTGGCAGAAAAAACACAAGTAAAATCCGCATGCTTTTTTTCTGCCAGGGAGAGGCAGAAACGCTCAGGAAAAATCTGCATCAGTTCTGCATTGTTGGCACATAGCCTAAAGGTTTAACACATATCCTGGTTTGTTTTAAGTGTATTTCTTTACTCCTAGTTTCCATTTGTGTTCCTTCGTGATTTTGCTGCCTTCAGTCTGAATCTACAATGAGCACATTTCAATAAAATAAAGGAATATTATTTATGTTCAAACTTATTATTGGTACTGTATATGAGCATTCCTTTATAGGGAACCCTTTTGATGCTGTTAGTTTTTCTTCTCTTTGGAACATATTAGCAAGGGGCTGTCCTCTGTCTAATAAAATATCCTTGCTTTCTGAACCTGCCTGGCGCCGGCATTTAGACCCCTGCAGCTGGGAGGAAATTAACTTTATTCATTAACTTTATTAATCAGAGCAGTGACTGAACCAATGTTGGTGCCACCCCCATGACTGAAATCTAATCACTACCGGGGGAAATTTAATTTGGGGGGTCTAAGTGTCGGCGCAGGGCAGGTTCAGAATTGTATTAACCTACAGATTATCTCCATATGTGCAGGTTAATTGCGTTGTTTCACTTAAAAGTTTCCCTTTAATGTAAATTTCAGTACTATTGTTTTACTCTATAACAGTTTTCTTTTTTAATTTTTTTATTGTAGTTAATATTTTGCACATGCATGTAGTAATGTGCTTTTTTCTAATCTACAGCATTGTGGAACATTTGTATCATTCATGCGGTATGTCCTTATTTTATTTATTCCAAATTTTTATGTCTTTTATAAAGGATACATATAAACAATGGCTTAGTGATAAACCCTTCACAGTTAGCAAATAACTGCATGCAGTTTGACAAGTGACACATCCTTGAATTCTGTGTTTCAGCCTCTATCTCCTGCTGTCCTCAAATTACATAGTAAAAACCTGCTGACAGATTCCCTTCAATAGAGCATGGATCTGGGGTCGGCAATTAGTTTTCTCAAGGGCTCACATAAGAGACTGTGACTGTTGTGCAGGGTTAAACCAACACACTGAATTTAAGAATATTAGTAGAAATATTAAGCAAAGTTATTATTATATTAATTTTGACTGCTTGCTATTGATCACAAGCATGTTGATCAACTGCCACTATTATTAGAGCTTATTGTAACGTGCTCTTACTTCGAGCAGCCAATCAAAACCATATAATTTATTAATTTTTATATCGTCCATGCCCCAAAGCTCCCTCCCACGCACAGTATAATAGCCATCACAGCCACCATACACATAGTAGGATGCCCCCATGGCAGGATGACTACTGTTCACCCTACACATTTTATGGTACCCCATACATACAGTATCATTCCTCAAAGTTCTCCCCCAGACACACACAAGGTATGATACCAAACAGCTCCCTCCTCACAAAGCCACCATATGCACAGAATGCTGCCCACAAAATGTGTTGGCTCCACACCCCCAATTCAATATGATTGCCCCACTGTACCCCTGTGACTGTCTGAACCCAACCTGAACAGCTGTGGGGGAATTCTAAAAAGACAAGTTAAGAATCGCTCTACATTCAGGCTCTAAAAAGGTCCTTCTATAAGAATAGAAAAAGATAGATGTTACAATATGTCACCAACTTATTCGTTCCATGTCTAGAAGACTTGGTGCTGTCCTTAACAATATAGAGGTCATACAAAATACTAGATGTAGTAGTTTTGATGTGGGGTGTATACATTTTTGCATCAACTAATGTGGGAAAACTGAAGAGTTCGCAATGAAAGTTATAATATTAACCTTACCTTTATGCTTTATGGGTCAAAAAAAATGTTCTGTGAAACCCCGTCTTGTCAGCATTTTGGAAATTGTTCTTGTGTTCAGTGAGGTATTAGTTAAAATCCTACTTTTTGAAGGGGTTGTGGTCACTTTTTGCTGAGCACTGCAAAAAAAATTACATTTAAACATGCATAAATATATCACCTATTTTCATGTTACATACATTATTGTATTACCCTGACTAATCAGTATTTCCTCTAATTACTATTTAGCATAAGAAGAGCATGACTCTTGATTTGTCAGGTATGTACTGCACGTTACCATTCCATGTCTCCTAACCTTGTCTTGTGGTAATAAGTATTAACCTTCCTGACAGCCCCATTATTCAAGTCTAACACGTCAGTTTATGTGGTAATAACTGTAAAATGCTTCTGCCAGTGATACTGAGATTGTGATTTTCTTTTCTCTTTCGCTTCATTAGGTGACCCAGGAAACCATGGGTGTATGCTGCTGCCACTAGGAGGCTGACACTATGCACAAAAAAGTTAGCTTCTCCCCAGCAATGTACACCCCACTGACT
>NW_027371996.1:0-19215 GCF_046119375.1 Phyllobates terribilis
CCGTGAATCGCACTTGTACGTGACAATCGGACGTGTGAACGAGCCCCAGAAGAGCAGGGATGGGATTCAAGCAGCCAAATTCTTCCCCAAGAATTTTCATATTTTTGACCGGCACAAATATAATATTAAAGGGGTAGTCCACTATTTATTAACACTTTGTTAATGGACCCATGGTGGTGCCCTTCAGTTAGTTAGCAGCATCGCTCGCCTGGCTCATCGGCTAACTCTTCATGTCATATTGCCATCTGACCGCTGCAGCTAATCATTGATCCATCCTAACTAATGTAGTACTAGGTATCTTCCGGGGAACCCCAGAAACAGAATGGAGGAATGGTGCCGGTTCGTTAGTTATGTTTTTTTTTTTACTTTTGTACCATCCTGGTGCAAATCATTAATAAAAGTCGTAGACGATTATATGTAACATGTTGCACAATAAAGGGCAACTATTGCCCCTGTCACAATGTGGTGGCTCCTCTGCTCTTACAAATGATGTGGATTTAAAAAAACCAAGCAATGTGAACTGAGGTCTAAGATGGTACACATGCAAGAATTAGGAGCATGTTCACACTAGCAAAAAGAAGCAAAACCTACAAAAGACAAAAAATATATCTCATACCCTACCATCATTATATATAAATGTAAAGCAAAGTTGCATATGAAATATAGGGTACTTAGTGAACTATTTTTGATCAAAAAAAGTATACAAGCCGTCCCACCAGCGACAAGGTGACCCTAAATTGGGACGGTACCTACACTGTCTATATTAAAAACCTTACTGTATATCAAAGTTGAAGTAATGCATATAAAAGGGTAGACAAATAGGACCGGGTCCCAACTTCAGACCACCCAGGCCCGTGGTAAGCTACATATATACTAATCAGCTCAACAAAGGGGATGCCACACCCTTAATTTGCACAGAATGCAAACAAGACAAAAAAAACAAGCAATGTGAACTGAGGTCTAAGATGGTAGACATGCAAGAAATAGGAGCATGTTCACACTAGCAAAAGGAAGCAAAACCTACAAAAGACAAAAAATGATGTGGATTTGTCTGATCTGATTGTTCATTTAATAAATAAAGGGCTTTTCTGCTACATTTAAACAAATCAATGAGTTCATGATGGTGTAAAAACAACCCCAGCGTCCCTATCAGAACGGCGCCGCACCCCCATTCTCCGCCAGCTGCTATTGTTTCATGGACAAAATGTCAGTGTTGCTGCCGATCATTGCAGATCTGGGGCACCGGCGTCATCCCTTTAATCAGTTCTCCTCGGGTCCTGGCGGACGAGCAGTAATGAGGCGTCTTGTGGTCCTCGGCTTATAATTAGCCTCCCCCCGATCAGCGCCAACGTCCCGTAGGGTTTATTAGATGGTTGCGAGTGTGACGGGCGAGCGCCGCTGCGCTCCTGATGCAGATCATCGCGTCTCCCCCCCGAATCGTCCTACATTCCCCATATATTTACATAAAACACGTATACGGGGCCGACGTACGGCCATGGATGGCGCAGAGTCCATTTACCCGGGGTCTGGAGATTTCGTTGCCCCTTTTCCGTTCCAAATGCAAATTTAAAAAAAAAAAAAACTATAATAAATGCAAAAAAAATCAGAAATAATTTCCGAGGCCGATATCGGTAACGTTGTGGTCCCATCCCCTGGACTTTGTACATTTTTGTTTTAGTAGTTTTGTAAACAAAATAAAATTCTGCAATTTTGCCATAGTCTTGATTTACAAATGTCCTGCCGTTCTGCGTTTACAGCTCCTATCCGGACCTTCATGTCTCCATGATTACAGATGACAAACAAACTCTGTAGGGTGTGAGGCTGCAGTTGCGCTTTACGTTCTTCTGTCAGGTGATTGAAAACAGGAGGCGGATGGAGTGGAGTAAGGCAGGACACATAGCTCTGCATCAGAGCTGTGTACTCCGAACGGGAGACTTAATTGCAAAGGTGTTCATACCCTTGAAAGTGACATTGAGGTTCAATTTTGCACAGATAGTGATGTGGGGGTGGGGAGTTGCTTTATACTGGTTGATTATATCCGGGGTCCTATTTTTATGGGTTTCGTCCTCCAGGTTCAGGAATCTTCAGTGATGACCAGCTCCTCCCAGCGCATCCAAATAATCTCCACCGACTCCACAGTCTCCACTCCGCAGCGCATCCAGGTAAAGTCGGGTCAGAAGATTGTAATCCAGCGGCTTAGGGGTTAAAATGAATTACAAAAAAAACCACAGTTGGATTTCCGACTAACTAAACGTTTTCGTAAAGCTGCAGTCTGAGCTCCGCCCCTTTATTGAGGCTCCTCCCTATCATGTAGGTAAAGCTTCCTAAGCAGAGGTGCAGTGTAAAGCATGGAGGATAGACAGAGAAGAGGTCTGATGACACAGATGCTGGTTTGCAGATCCAGACTTAATCAAAGCTGTAGTCCTAGATCATAGCTGTGTCCTCACGGAGCAGAGCTGCAGTAATAGCTGTTTCCAATTGGAGCAGGGCTGCAGTGTAAAGCATGGAGTGAGGTCAGAGCAACAACTTGAGCCTCTACAGGTGCAGCTAAGCTGAAATAATATCTGTGTCCTAATGGAGCAGGGCTGCAGTGTAAAGCATGGTGTAAGGTCAGAGCAGCAACCTGAGCTTCTATGGGTGCAGCTAAGCTGAAGTAATATCTATGTCCTATTGGGATCAGGGCTGCAGTGTACAGCATGGCGTAAGGTCAGAGCAGCTAGCTTTGCCTCTATATGTGCTGCTAAGCTGAAATAATATCTGTGTCCTAATGGATCAGGGCTGCAGTGTAAAGCATGGAGTGAGGTCAGGGCCTTAGTGACGCGCCACTTTGTGTTTTCAGATTGTGACAGATCAGCAGACCGGCAGAAGATCCAGATTGTGACGCTGTCGACTCCTCGGTGTCCACCAAGCAGCAGTTTATCTTGGCCAGCCCGGATGGATCTGGAGCAGGGAAGGTGATCCTGGCAGCGCCCGAGTCTGCCAACACCAAGCAGCTGATCTTCACCACGGAGAACCTTGTGCCCGGGAGGATCCAGGTGGGCGGCGCTCGGGGGGTCCGTCCTCTGCTTCTGCCTTGATTTCAGGGGCTTCTTATTCTCTTGGTGTTTTGCGTTGATCCAGATAGTGACAGATGCCGCCTCGGTGGAGCGACTGCTGGGGAAGACGGAGGTGCAGCGGCCGCAGATCGTAGAGTACTGCGTGGTCTGCGGAGACAAAGCCTCAGGTGATTGCGGGGAGGATGATGGGTCTGGTAGTCCTCTCACATGGATAATTGCTCAGGGCTTTCAACCTCTCTGCTTGCTGTGTATGAATCTGCCTGATTGCGCAGCCGCAGCGCCGTGCACCAGGCTCCACACCATCCAGAGACACCAAGCAGAGATCCTCAAAAGTGAAATATTCCCAGTGCATCTAAAATAAAAGATGAAGCAACGCTGCTAATCATCCTGGCTAAACTCCTCCTGCCGTTTTGTGTACACAGCCCCTATGCAGATCTACAGGTGCATCTCTCAAAATTAGAATTTCATCAAAAGTTAATTGATTTCCAGTTCTTCAATACAAAAAGTGAAGCTCGTATATCCTATAGAGTCATTACACACAGAGGGATCTATTATATAGAGTCATTACACACAGAGGGATCTATTATATAGAGTCATTACACACAGAGGGATCTATTATATAGAGTCATTACACGCAGAGGGATCTATTATATAGAGTCATTACACACAGAGGGATCTATTATATAGAGTCATTACGCACAGAGGGATCTATTATATAGAGTCATTACACACAGAGTGATCTATTATATAGAGTCATTACACACAGCGGGATCTATTATATAGAGTCATTACACACAGAGGGATCTATTATATAGAGTCATTACACACAGAGGGATCTATATATAGAGTCATTACACACAGAGGGATCTATTATATAGAGTCATTACACGCAGAGGGATCTATTATATACAGTCATTACACACAGAGGGATCTATTATATAGAGTCATTACACACAGATGGATCTATTATATAGAGTCATTACACACAGATGGATCTATTATATAGAGTCATTACACACAGAGGGATCTATTATATAGAGTCATTACACACAGAGGGATCTATTATATAGAGTCATTACACACAGGGATCTATTATATAGAGTCATTACACAGAGGGATCTATTATATAGAGTCATTACACACAGAGGGATCTATTATATAGAGTCATTACACACAGAGGGATCTATTATATAGAGTCATTACACACAGAGGGATCTATTATATAGAGTCATTACACACAGAGGGATCTATTAATAGAGTCATTACGCACAGAGCGATCTATTATATAGAGTCATTACGCACAGAGCGATCTATTATATAGAGTCATTACACACAGAGGGATCTATTATATAGAGTCATTACACACAGAGGGATCTATTATATAGAGTCATTACACGCAGAGGGATCTATTATATAGAGTCATTACACGCAGAGGGATCTATTATATAGAGTCATTACACGCAGAGGGATCTATTATATAGAGTCATTACACACAGAGGGATCTATTATATAGAGTCATTACACACAGAGGGATCTATTATATAGAGTCATTACACACAGAGGGATCTATTATATAGAGTCATTACACACAGGGATCTATTATATAGAGTCATTACGCACAGAGGGATCTATTATATAGAGTCATACACACAGAGGGATCTATTATATAGAGTCATTACACACAGAGGGATCTATTATATAGAGTCATTACACACAGAGGGATCTATTATATAGAGTCATTACACACAGAGGGATCTATTATATAGAGTCATTACACAGGGATCTATTATATAGAGTCATTACACACAGAGGGATCTATTATATAGAGTCATTACACACAGAGGGATCTATTATATAGAGTCATTACACACAGAGGGATCTATTATATAGAGTCATTACACACAGAGGGATCTATTATATAGAGTCATTACACACAGAGGGATCTATTATATAGAGTCATTACACACAGAGGGATCTATTATATAGAGTCATTACACACAGAGGGATCTATTATATAGAGTCATTACACACAGAGGGATCTATTATATAGAGTCATTACACACAGAGGGATCTATTATATAGAGTCATTACACACAGAGGGATCTATTATATAGAGTCATTACACACAGAGGGATCTTATTATATAGAGTCATTACACACAGAGGGATTCTATTATATAGAGTCATTACACACAGAGGGATCTATTATATAGAGTCATTGCACACAGAGGGATCTATTATATAGAGTCATTGCACACAGAGGATCTATTATATAGAGTCATTACACACAGAGGGATCTATTATATAGAGTCATTACACACAGAGGGATCTATTATATAGAGTCATTACACACAGAGGGATCTATTATATAGAATCATACACACCAGGATCTATTATATAGAGTCATTACACACAGAGGGATCTATTATATAGAGTCATTACACACAGAGGGATCTATTATATAGAGTCATTTACACACAGAGGGATCTATTATATACAGTCATTACACACAGAGGGATCTATTATATAGAGTCATTACACACAGGGATCTATTATACAGAGTCATTACACGCAGAGGGATCTATTATACAGAGTCATTACACGCAGAGGGATCTATTATATAGAGTCATTACACGCAGAGGGATCTATTATATAGAGTCATTACACGCAGAGAGATCTATTATATAGAGTCATTACACGCAGAGGGATCTATTATATAGAGTCATTACACACAGAGGGATCTATTATATAGAGTCATTACACACAGAGGGATCTATTATATAGAGTCATTACACACAGAGGGATCTATTATATAGAGTCATTACACACAGAGGGATCTATTATATAGAGTCATTACACACAGAGGGATCTATTATATAGAGTCATTACACACAGAGGGATCTATTATATAGCGTCATTACACACAGCGGGATCTATTATATAGAGTCATTACACACAGAGAGATCTATTATATAGAGTCATTACACACAGAGGGATCTATTATATAGAGTCAATTATACACAGAGCGATATATTATATAGAGTCATTACACACAGAGCGATCTATTATATAGAGTCATTACACACAGAGGGATCTATTATATAGAGTCATTACACACAGAGGGATCTATTATATAGAGTCATTACACACGAGGGATCTATTATATAGAGTCATTACACACAGAGGGATCTATTATATAGAGTCATTACACACAGAGCGATCTATTATATAGAGTCATTACACACAGAGGGATCTATTATATAGAGTCATTACACACAGGGATCTATTATACAGAGTCATTACACACAGAGCGATCTATTATACAGAGTCATTACACACAGGGATCTATTATACAGAGTCATTACACGCAGAGGGATCTATTATACAGAGTCATTACACGCAGAGCGATCTATTATACAGAGTCATTACACGCAGAGCGATCTATTATATAGAGTCATTACACGCAGAGGGATCTATTATATAGAGTCATTACACGCAGAGGGATCTATTATATAGAGTCATTACACGCAGAGCGATCTATTATACAGAGTCATTACACGCAGAGCGATCTATTATATAGAGTCATTACACGCAGAGCGATCTATTATATAGAGTCATTACACGCAGAGGGATCTATTATATAGAGTCATTACACGCAGAGGGATCTATTATATAGAGTCATTACACGCAGAGGGATCTATTATATAGAGTCATTACACGCAGAGGGATCTATTATATAGAGTCATTACACACAGAGGGATCTATTATATAGAGTCATTACACACAGGGATCTATTATATAGAGTCATTACACACAGAGCGATCTATTATATAGAGTCATTACACACAGAGGGATCTATTATATAGAGTCATTACACACAGCGATCTATTATATAGAGTCATTACACACAGAGCGATCTATTATATAGAGTCATTACACGCAGAGGGATCTATTATATAGAGTCATTACACGCAGAGGGATCTATTATACAGAGTCATTACACACAGAGGGATCTATTATATAGAGTCATTACACACAGAGGGATCTATTATATAGAGTCATTACACACAGAGGGATCTATTATATAGAGTCATTACACACAGAGCGATCTATTATATAGAGTCATTACACACAGAGGGATCTATTATATAGAGTCATTACACACAGGGATCTATTATACAGAGTCATTACACACAGAGCGATCTATTATACAGAGTCATTACACACAGGGATCTATTATACAGAGTCATTACACGCAGAGGGATCTATTATACAGAGTCATTACACGCAGAGCGATCTATTATACAGAGTCATTACACGCAGAGCGATCTATTATATAGAGTCATTACACGCAGAGGGATCTATTATATAGAGTCATTACACGCAGAGGGATCTATTATATAGAGTCATTACACGCAGAGCGATCTATTATACAGAGTCATTACACGCAGAGCGATCTATTATATAGAGTCATTACACGCAGAGCGATCTATTATATAGAGTCATTACACGCAGAGGGATCTATTATATAGAGTCATTACACGCAGAGGGATCTATTATATAGAGTCATTACACGCAGAGGGATCTATTATATAGAGTCATTACACGCAGAGGGATCTATTATATAGAGTCATTACACACAGAGGGATCTATTATATAGAGTCATTACACACAGAGGGATCTATTATATAGAGTCATTACACACAGGGATCTATTATATAGAGTCATTACACACAGAGCGATCTATTATATAGAGTCATTACACACAGAGGGATCTATTATATAGAGTCATTACACACAGCGATCTATTATATAGAGTCATTACACACAGAGCGATCTATTATATAGAGTCATTACACGCAGAGGGATCTATTATATAGAGTCATTACACGCAGAGGGATCTATTATACAGAGTCATTACACACAGAGGGATCTATTATATAGAGTCATTACACACAGAGGGATCTATTATATGGAGTCATTACACACAGGGATCTATTATATACAGTCATTACACAGAGAGGGATCTATTATATAGAGTCATTACACACAGAGGGATCTATTATATAGAGTCATTACACGCAGAGGGATCTATTATATACAGTCATTACAGAGAGAGGGATCTATTATATAGAGTCATTACACACAGAGGGATCTATTATATAGAGTCATTACACACAGAGGGATCTATTATATAGAGTCATTACACACAGAGGGATCTATTTCACGTGTTTATTTCTGATAATGTTGATGAATATGGCTTACAGCCAATGAAAACACAAAAGTCATTATCTCAGTAAATTAAAATAATTAACAAAAAACTCCTGCAAAAGCTTCCTAAGCGTTTAAAATGGTCCCTTAGTCTGTTTCAGTAGGCTCCACAATCATGGGGAAGACGGCTGACTTGACAGATGTCCAGAAGGCAGTCACTGACACACTCCACAAGGTCCCAGAGTCTGGAGGAGCTCCATGAGTCTCCATGGTTGCAGAGTCTAACTCCTGTCTCCTACACCTTTCCTTCCACCCTCTATGGATTATTTGGAAAATGTTTTAATTTTGGGAACAAAGGGACATGTCCGTATTTTCTTTTCTTCTGCTCGCCCCCCACCCCCGCAGGTCGACATTATGGCGCCGTCAGCTGTGAAGGATGTAAAGGCTTCTTTAAGAGAAGCGTCCGGAAGAGCCTGACATACAGCTGTCGCAGCAGCCAGGACTGCGTCATCAACAAGCACCACAGGAACCGCTGCCAGTTCTGCCGGCTGAAAAAGTGCTTAGAAATGGGCATGAAGATGGAATGTGAGTTCTGCTCCCGGGGTATAAATGATGCATAGAGAACCCATAAAGGGGGGTCCTGAGACCAGCAAATTAATGGCCTTTGCCAATCAGTGGATCTTGTGAACCCCAACAATGAGCTGTTAGAACGGATAGTGTACATGTACACAGTGACTGCACCAGCAGAATAGTGAGTGCAGCTCTGGGGTATAATAGAGGATGTAACTCAGGATCAGTAATGTAATGTATGTACACAGTGACTGCACCAGCAGAATAGTGAGTGCAGCTCTGGGGTATAATACAGGATGTAACTCAGGATCAGTAATGTAATGTATGTACACAGTGACTGCACCAGCAGAATAGTGAGTGCAGCTCTGGGGTATAATACAGGATGTAACTCAGGATCAGTAATGTAATGTATGTACACAGTGACTGCACCAGCAGAATAGTGAGTGCAGCTCTGGAGTATAATACAGGATGTAACTCAGGATCAGTACAGGATCAGTAATGTAATGTATGTACATAGTGACTGCACCAGCAGAATACTGAGTGCAGCTCTGGGGTATAATACAGGATGTAACTCAGGATCAGTAATGTATGTACACTGTGACTGCACCAGCAGAATAGTGAGTACAGCTCTGGGGTATAATACAGGATGTAACTCAGGATCAGTAATGTAATGTATGTACACAATGAATGCACCAGCAGAATAGTGAGTGCAGCTCTGGGGTATAATACAGGATGTAACTCAGGATCAGTAATGTAATGTATGTACACAGTGACTGCACCAGCAGAATAGTGAGTGCAGCTCTGGAGTATAATACAGGATGTAACTCAGGATCAGTAATGTAATGTATGTACACAGTGACTGCACCAGCAGAATAGTGAGTGCAGCTCTGGAGTATAATACAGGATGTAACTCAGGATCAGTAATGTAATGTATGTACACAGTGACTGCACCAGCAGAATAGTGAGTGCAGCTCTGGAATATAATACAGTGTGTAACTCAGGATCAGTAATGTAATGTATGTACACAGTGACTGCACCAGCAGAATAGTGAGTGCAGCTCTGGGGTATAATACAGGATGTAACTCAGGATCAGTAATGTATGTACACAGTGACTGCACCAGCAGAATAGTGAGTGCAGCTCTGGGGTATAATACAGGATGTAACTCAGGATCAGTAATGTATGTACACTGTGACTGCACCAGCAGAATAGTGAGTACAGCTCTGGGGTATAATACAGGAAGTAGCTCAGGATCAGTAATGTAATGTATGTACACAGTGACTGCACCAGCAGAATAGTGAGTGCAGCTCTCGGGTATAATACAGGATGTAACTCAGGATCAGTAATGTAATGTATGTACACAGTGACTGCACCAGCAGAATAGTGAGTGCAGCTCTGGGGTATAATACAGGAAGTAGCTCAGGATCAGTAATGTAATGTATGTACACAGTGACTGCACCAGCAGAACAGTGAGTGCAGCTCTGGGGTATAATACAGGAAGTAGCTCAGGATCAGTAATGTAATGTATGTACACAGTGACTGCACCAGCAGAATAGTGAGTGCAGCTCTGGGGTATAATACAGGATGTAACTCAGGATCAGTAATGTAATGTATGTACACAGTGACTGCACCAGCAGAATAGTGAGTGCAGCTCTGGAGTATAATACAGGATGTAACTCAGGATCAGTACAGGATCAGTAATGTAATGTATGTACATAGTGACTGCACCAGCAGAATAGTGAGTGCAGCTCTGGAGTATAATACAGGATATAACTCAGGATCAGTAATGTAATGTATGTACACAGTGAGTGCACCAGCAGAATAGTAAGCGCAGCTCTGGAGTATAATACAGGATATAACTCAGGATCAGTAATGTAATGTATGTACACAGTGACTGCACCAGCAGAATAGTAAGTGCTGCTCTGGAGTATAATACAGGATGTAACTCAGGATCAGTAACGTAATGTATGTACACAGTGACTGCACCAGCAGAATAGTGAGTGCAGCTCTGGAGTATAATACAGGATGTAATTCAGGATCAGTAATGTAATGTATGTACACAGTGACTGCACCAGCAGAATAGTGAGTGCAGCTCTGGAGTATAATACAGGATGTAACTCAGGATCAGTAATGTAATGTATGTACACAGTGACTGCACCAGCAGAATAGTGAGTGCAGCTCTGGAGTATAATACAGGATGTAACTCAGGATCAGTAATGTAATGTATGTACACAGTGACTGCACCAGCAGAATTATGAGTGCAGCTCTGGAGTATAATACAGGATGTAACTCAGGATCAGTACAGGATCAGTAATGTAATGTATGTACATAGTGACTGCACCAGCAGAATAGTGAGTGCAGCTCTGGAGTATAATACAGGAGGTAACTCAGGATCAGTAATGTAATGTATGTACATAGTGACTGCACCAGCAGAACAGTGAGTGCAGCTCTGGAGTATAATACAGGATGTAACTCAGGATCAGTACAGGATCAGTAATGTAATGTATGTACATAGTGACTGCACCAGCAGAATAGTGAGTGCAGCTCTGGAGTATAATACAGGATGTAACTCAGGATCAGTAATGTAATGTATGTACACAGTGACTGCACCTGCAGAATAGTGAGTGCAGCTCTGGGGTATAATACAGGATGTAACTCAGAATCAGTAATGTAATGTATGTACACAGTGACTGCACCAGTAGAATAGTGAGTGCTGCTCTGGAGTATAATACAGGAGGTAACTCAGGATCAGTAATGTATGTACACAGTGACTGCACCAGCAGAATAGTGAGTGCAGCTCTGGAGTATAATACAGGATGTAATTCAGGATTAGTACAGGGTCAGTAATGTAATGTATGTACATAGTGACTGCACCAGCAGAATAGTGAGTGCAGCTCTGGAGTATAATACAGGAGGTAACTCAGGATCAGTAATGTAATGTATGTACATAGTGACTGCACCAGCAGAATAGTGGGTGCAGCTCTGGGGTATAATACTGGATGTAACTCAGGATCAGTAATGTAATGTTTGTACATAGTGACTGCACCAGCAGAATAGTGGGTGCAGCTCTGGGGTATAATACTGGATGTAACTCAGGATCAGTAATGTAATGTATGTACACAGTGACTGCACCAGCAGAATAGTGAGTGCAGCTCTAGAGTATAATACAGGATGTAACTCAGGATCAGTACAGGATTAGTAATGTAATGTATGTACATAGTGACTGCACCAGCAGAATAGTGAGTGAAGCTCTGGGGTATAATACAGGATGTAACTCAGGATCAGTAATGTATGTACACTGTGACTGCACCAGCAGAATAGTGAGTACAGCTCTGGGGTATAATACAGGAAGTAGCTCAGGATCAGTACAGGATCAGTAATGTAATGTATGTACACAGTGACTGCACCAGCAGAATAGTGAGTGCAGCTCTGGGGTATAATACAGGAAGTAGCTCAGGATCAGTAATGTAATGTATGTACACAGTGACTGCACCAGCAGAATAGTGAGTGCAGCTCTGGAGTATAATACAGGATGTAACTCAGGATCAGTACAGGATCAGTAATGTAATGTATGTACATAGTGACTGCACCAGCAGAATAGTGAGTGCAGCTTTGGGGTATAATACAGGATGTAACTCAGGATCAGTAATGTATGTACACAGTGACTGCACCAGCAGAATAGTGAGTACAGCTCTGGGGTATAATACAGGAAGTAGCTCAGTATCAGTACAGGATCAGTAATGTAATGTATGTATACAGTGACTGCACCAGCAGAATAGTGAGTGCAGCTCTGGAGTATAATACAGGATATAACTCAGGATCAGTAATGTAATGTTTGTACACACTGAGTGCACCAGCAGAATAGTGAGCGCAGCTCTGGAGTATAATACAGGATATAACTCAGGATCAGTAATGTAATGTATGTACACAGTGACTGCACCAGCAGAATAGTAAGTGCTGCTCTGGAGTATAATACAGGATGTAACTCAGGATCAGTAATGTAATGAATGTACACAGTGACTGCACCTGCATAATAGTGAGTGCAGCTCTGGAGTATAATACAGGATGTAATTCAGGATCAGTAATGTAATGTATGTACACAGTGACTGCACCAGCAGAATAGTGAGTGCAGCTCTGGAGTATAATACAGGATGTAACTCAGGATCAGTAATGTAATGTATGTACACAGTGACTGCACCAGCAGAATAGTGAGTGCAGCTCTGGAGTATAATACAGGATGTAACTCAGGATCAGTAATGTAATGTATGTACACAGTGACTGCACCAGCAGAATAGGTAGTGCAGCTCTGGAGTATAATACAGGATGTAACTCAGGATCAGTACAGGATCAGTAATGTAATGTATGTACATAGTGACTGCACCAGCAAAATAGTGAGTGCAGCTCTGGAGTATAATACAGGAGGTAACTCAGGATCAGTAATGTAATGTATGTACACAGTGACTGCACCAGCCGAATAGTAAGTGCTGCTCTGGAGTATAATACAGGAAGTAGCTCAGTATCAGTAATGTAATGTATGTACACAGTGACTGCACCAGCAGAATAGTGAGCGCAGCTCTGGAGTATAATACAGGATATAACTCAGGATCAGTAATGTAATGTATGTACACAGTGACTGCACCAGCAGAATAGTAAGTGCTGCTCTGGAGTATAATACAGGATGTAACTCAGGATCAGTAATGTAATGTATGTACACAGTGACTGCACCAGCAGAATAGTGAGTGCAGCTCTGGAGTATAATACAGGAGGTAACTCACGATCAGTAATGTAATGTATGTACACAGTGACTGCACCAGCCGAATAGTAAGTGCTGCTCTGGAGTATAATACAGGATGTAACTCAGGATCAGTAATGTAATGTATGTACACAGTGACTGCACCAGCAGAATAGTGAGCGCAGCTCTGGAGTATAATACAGGATATAACTCAGGATCAGTAATGTAATGTATGTACACAGTGACTGCACCAGCAGAATAGTAAGTGCTGCTCTGGAGTATAATACAGGATGTAACTCAGGATCAGTAATGTAATGTATGTACACAGAGACTGCACCAGCAGAATAGTGAGTGCAGCTCTTGGAGTATAATACATGATGTAATTCAGGATCAGTAATGTAATGTATGTACACAGTGACTGCACCAGCAGAATAGTGAGTGCAGCTCTGGAGTATAATACAGGATGTAACTCAGGATCAGTAATGTAATGTATGTACACAGTGACTGCACCAGCAGAATAGTGAGTGCAGCTCTGGGCTATAATACAGGAAGTAGCTCAGGATCAGTAATGTAATGTATGTACACAGTGACTGCACCAGCAGAATAGTGAGTGCAGCTCTGGGGTATAATACAGGATGTAATTCAGGATCAGTAATGTAATGTATGTACACAGTGACTGCACCAGCAGAATAGTGAGTGCAACTCTGGAGTATAATACAGGATGTAACTCAGGATCAGTACAGGATCAGTAATGTAATGTATGTACATAGTGACTGCACCAGCAGAATAGTGAGTGCAGCTCTGGGGTATAATACAGGATGTAACTCAGGATCAGTAATGTATGTACACAGTGACTGCACCAGCAGAATAGTGAGTACAGCTCTGGGGTATAATACAGGAAGTAGCTCAGTATCAGTACAGGATCAGTAATGTAATGTATGTACACAGTGACTGCACCAGCAGAATAGTGAGTGCAGCTCTGGAGTATAATACAGGATATAACTCAGGATCAGTAATGTAATGTATGTACACAGTGACTGCACCAGCAGAATAGTAAGTGCTGCTCTGGAGTATAATACAGGAAGTAGCTCAGTATCAGTACAGGATCAGTAATGTAATGTATGTACACAGTGACTGCACCAGCAGAATAGTGAGCGCAGCTCTGGAGTATAATACAGGATATAACTCAGGATCAGTAATGTAATGTATGTACACAGTGACTGCACCAGCAGAATAGTAAGTGCTGCTCTGGAGTATAATACAGGATGTAACTCAGGATCAGTAATGTAATGTATGTACACAGTGACTGCACCAGCAGAATAGTGAGTGGAGCTCTGGAGTATAATACAGGATGTAATTCAGGATCAGTAATGTAATGTATGTACACAGTGACTGCACCAGCAGAATAGTGAGTGCAGCTCTGGAGTATAATGCAGGATGTAACTCAGGATCAGTAATGTAATGTATGTACACAGTGACTGCACCAGCAGAATAGTGAGTGCAGCTCTGGTGTATAATACAGGATGTAACTCAGGATCAGTACAGGATCAGTAATGTAATGTATGTACATAGTGACTGCACCAGCAGAATAGTGAGTGCAGCTCTGCAGTATAATACAGGAGGTAACTCAGGATCAGTAATGTAATGTATGTACATAGTGACTGCACCAGCAGAACAGTGAGTGCAGCTCTGGAGTATAATACAGGATGTAACTCAGGATCAGTAATGTAATGTGTGTACACAGTGACTGCACCAGCAGAAAAGTGAGTGCAGCTCTGGGGTATAATACAGGATGTAACTCAGAATCAGTAATGTAATGTATGTACACAGTGACTGCACCAGTAGAATAGTGAGTGCAGCTCTGGAGTATAATACAGGAGGTAACTCAGGATCATTAATGTATGTACACAGTGACTGCACCAGCAGAATAGTGAGTGCAGCTCTGGAGTATAATACAGGATGTAATTCAGGATCAGTACAGGATCAGTAATGTAATGTATGTACATAGTGACTGCACCAGCAGAATAGTGAGTGCTGCTCTGGAGTATAATATAGGAGGTAACTCAGGATCAGTAATATAATGTATGTACATAGTGACTGCACCAGCAGAATAGTGAGTGCAGCTCTGGGGTATAATACAGGATGTAACTCAGGATCAGTAATGTATGTACACAGTGACTTCACCAGCAGAATAGTGAGTGCAGCTCTGGAGTATAATACAGGAGGTAACTCATGATCAGTAACGTAATGTATGTACACAGTGACTGCACCAGCAGAATAGTGAGCGCAGCTCTGGAGTATAATACAGGAGGTAACTCAGGATCAGTTATGTAATGTATGTACACAGTGACTGCACCAGCAGAATAGTGGGTGCAGCTCTGGGGTATAATACTGGATGTAACTCAGGATCAGTACAGGATCAGTAATGTAATGTATGTACACAGTGACTGCACCAGCAGAATAGTGAGTGCAGCTCTGGGGTATAATACAGGATGTAACTCAGAATCAGTAATGTAATGTATGTACACAGTGACTGCACCAGTAGAATAGTGAGTGCAGCTCTGGAGTATAATACAGGAGGTAACTCAGGATCAGTAATGTAATGTATGTACACAGTGACTGCACCAGCAGAATAGTGAGTGCAGCTCTGGAGTATAATACAGGATGTAATTCAGGATCAGTACAGGATCAGTAATGTAATGTATGTACATAGTGACTGCACCAGCAGAATAGTGGGTGCAGCTCTGGGGTATAATACAGGATGTAACTCAGGATCAGTAATGTATGTACACAGTGACTGCACCAGCAGAATAGTGAGTGCAGCTCTGGAGTATAATACAGGAGGTAACTCAGGATCAGTAATGTATGTACACAGTGACTGCACCAGCAGAATAGTGAGTGCAGCTCTGGAGTATAATACAGGATGTAACTCAGGATCAGTAATGTAATGTATGTACACAGTGACTGCACCAGCAGAATAGTGAGTGCAGCTCTGGAGTATAATACAGGATGTAACTCAGGATCCGTAATGTAATTTATGTACACAGTGACTGCACCAGCAGAATAGTGAGTGCAGCTCTGGAGTATAATACAGCATGTAACAGGATCAGTAATGTAATGTATGTACACAGTGACTGCACCAGCAGAATAGTGAGTGCAGCTCTGGAGTATAGTACAGGATGTAACTCAGGATCAGTAATGTAATGTATGTACACAGTGACTGCACCAGCAGAATAGTAAGTGCAGCTCTGGAGTATAATGCAGGATGTAACTCAGGATCAGTAATGTAATGTATGTACACAGTGACTGCACCAGCAGAATAGTGAGTGCAGCTCTGGAGTATAGTACAGGATGTAACTCAGGATCAGTAATGTAATGTATGTACACAGTGACTGCACCAGCAGAATAGTGAGTGCAACTCTGGAGTATAATACAGGATGTAACTCAGGATCAGTACAGGATCAGTAATGTAATGTATGTACACAGTGACTGCACCAGCAGAATAGTGAGTGCAGCTCTGGGGTATAATACAGGATGTAACTCAGGATCAGTAATGTAATGTATGTACACAGTGACTGCACCAGCAGAATAGTGAGTGCAACTCTGGAGTATAATACAGGATGTAACTCAGGATCAGTACAGGATCAGTAATGTAATGTATGTACATAGTGACTGCACCAGCAGAATAGTGAGTGCAGCTCTGGGGTATAATACAGGATGTAACTCAGGATCAGTAATGTATGTACACAGTGACTGCACCAGCAGAATAGTGAGTACAGCTCTGGGGTATAATACAGGAAGTAGCTCAGTATCAGTACAGGATCAGTAATGTAATGTATGTACACAGTGACTGCACCAGCAGAATAGTGAGTGCAGCTCTGGAGTATAATACAGGATATAACTCAGGATCAGTAATGTAATGTATGTACACAGTGACTGCACCAGCAGAATAGTAAGTGCTGCTCTGGAGTATAATACAGGAAGTAGCTCAGTATCAGTACAGGATCAGTAATGTAATGTATGTACACAGTGACTGCACCAGCAGAATAGTGAGCGCAGCTCTGGAGTATAATACAGGATATAACTCAGGATCAGTAATGTAATGTATGTACACAGTGACTGCACCAGCAGAATAGTAAGTGCTGCTCTGGAGTATAATACAGGATGTAACTCAGGATCAGTAATGTAATGTATGTACACAGTGACTGCACCAGCAGAATAGTGAGTGGAGCTCTGGAGTATAATACAGGATGTAATTCAGGATCAGTAATGTAATGTATGTACACAGTGATTGCACCAGCAGAATAGTGAGTGCAGCTCTGGAGTATAATACAGGATGTAACTCAGGATCAGTAATGTAATGTATGTACACAGTGACTGCACCAGCAGAATAGTGAGTGCAGCTCTGGTGTATAATACAGGATGTAACTCAGGATCAGTACAGGATCAGTAATGTAATGTATGTACATAGTGACTGCACCAGCAGAATAGTGAGTGCAGCTCTGCAGTATAATACAGGAGGTAACTCAGGATCAGTAATGTAATGTATGTACATAGTGACTGCACCAGCAGAACAGTGAGTGCAGCTCTGGAGTATAATACAGGATGTAACTCAGGATCAGTAATGTAATGTGTGTACACAGTGACTGCACCAGCAGAAAAGTGAGTGCAGCTCTGGGGTATAATACAGGATGTAACTCAGAATCAGTAATGTAATGTATGTACACAGTGACTGCACCAGTAGAATAGTGAGTGCAGCTCTGGAGTATAATACAGGAGGTAACTCAGGATCATTAATGTATGTACACAGTGACTGCACCAGCAGAATAGTGAGTGCAGCTCTGGAGTATAATACAGGATGTAATTCAGGATCAGTACAGGATCAGTAATGTAATGTATGTACATAGTGACTGCACCAGCAGAATAGTGAGTGCTGCTCTGGAGTATAATATAGGAGGTAACTCAGGATCAGTAATATAATGTATGTACATAGTGACTGCACCAGCAGAATAGTGAGTGCAGCTCTGGGGTATAATACAGGATGTAACTCAG
Organism: Phyllobates terribilis; assembly: GCF_046119375.1. Classification (NCBI taxonomy): domain Eukaryota; kingdom Metazoa; phylum Chordata; class Amphibia; order Anura; family Dendrobatidae; genus Phyllobates; species Phyllobates terribilis. Next base: position 18,619 of record NW_027371996.1, read on the forward strand.
GATCAGTAATGTATGTACACAGTGACTTCACCAGCAGAATAGTGAGTGCAGCTCTGGAGTATAATACAGGAGGTAACTCATGATCAGTAACGTAATGTATGTACACAGTGACTGCACCAGCAGAATAGTGAGCGCAGCTCTGGAGTATAATACAGGAGGTAACTCAGGATCAGTAATGTAATGTATGTACACAGTGACTGCACCAGCAGAATAGTGGGTGCAGCTCTGGGGTATAATACTGGATGTAACTCAGGATCAGTACAGGATCAGTAATGTAATGTATGTACACAGTGACTGCACCAGCAGAATAGTGAGGGCAGCTCTGGGGTATAATACAGGATGTAACTCAGAATCAGTAATGTAATGTATGTACACAGTGACTGCACCAGTAGAATAGTGAGTGCAGCTCTGGAGTATAATACAGGAGGTAACTCAGGATCAGTAATGTAATGTATGTACACAGTGACTGCACCAGCAGAATAGTGAGTGCAGCTCTGGAGTATAATACAGGATGTAATTCAGGATCAGTACAGGATCAGTAATGTAATGTATGTACATAGTGACTGCACCAGCAGAATAGTGAGTGCAACTCTGGAG
>NW_027371997.1:0-19195 GCF_046119375.1 Phyllobates terribilis
TTGAGTCAGTAGCTTCAATCATTTCTGGACGTTTTTCAATGGCAAAAATCAATGAATATTGTAAATGCACAAACAGTAATTTCTCCGCATTGCAAGGTGCAATTCTGAAATTTTTTGCTTTTTCCTGCTCCTCTTAGAATGATAAAGAAGATTCAAAGAGAGTGAGATGCCAGCTCCTTTCATTCAGTCAGTACCTTCAATCATTTCTGGACGTTTTTCAATGGCAAAAATCAATGAATATTGTAAATGCACAAACAGTAATTTCTCCGCATTGCAAGGTGCAATTCTGAAATTTTTTGCTTTTTCCTGCTCCTCTTAGCATGATAAAGAAGATTCAAAGAGAGTGAGATGCCAGTTCCTTTCATTCAGTCAGTAGCTTCAAACATTTCTGGTATATGAATAACATGATGTTTTTCAATGGCAAAAATCAATGAATATTGTAAATGCACAAACAGTAATTTCTCCGCATTGCAAGGTGCAAGTCTGAAATTTTTTGCTTTTTCCTGCTCCTCTTAGCATGATAAAGAAGATTCAAAGAGAGTGAGATGCCAGCTCCTTTCATTCAGTCAGTAGCTTCAAACATTTCTGGTATATGAATAACATGATGTTTTTCAATGGCAAAAATCAATGAATATTGTAAATGCACAAACAGTAATTTCTCCGCATTGCAAGGTGCAAGTCTGAAATTTTTTGCTTTTTCCTGCTCCTCTTAGCATGATAAAGAAGATTCAAAGAGAGTGAGATGCCAGCTACTTTCATTCAGTCAGTAGCTTCAATCATTTCTGGACGTTTTTCAATGGTAAAAATCAATGAATATTGTAAATGCACAAACAGTAATTTCTCCACATTGCAAGGTGCAATTCTGAAATTTTTTGCTTTATCCTGCTCCTCTTAGCATGATAAAGAAGATTCAAAGAGATTGAGATGCCAGCTCCTTTCATTCAGTCAGTAGCTTCAAACATTTCTGGTATATGAATAACATGATGTTTTTCAATGGCAAAAATCAATGAATATTGTAAATGCACAAACAGTAATTTCTCCGCATTGCAAGGTGCAATTCTGAAATTTTTTGCTTTTTCCTGCTCCTCTTAGCATGATAAAGAAGATTCAAAGAGAGTGAGATGCCAGCTCCTTTCATTCAGTCAGTAGCTTCAAACATTTCTGGTATATGAATAACATGATGTTTTTCAATGGCAAAAATCAATGAATATTGTAAATGCACAAACAGTAATTTCTCCGCATTGCAAGGTGCAATTCTGAAATTTTTTGCTTTTTCCTGCTCCTCTTAGCATGATAAAGAAGATTCAAAGAGAGTGAGGTGCCAGCTCCTTTCATTCAGTCAGTAGCTTCAATCATTTCTGGACGTTTTTCAATGGCAAAAATCAATGAATATTGTAAATGCACAAACTGTAATTTCTCCGCATTGCAAGGTGCAATTCTGAAATTTTTTGCTTTTTCCTGCTCCTCTTAGCATGATAAAGAAGATTCAAAGAGAGTGAGATGCCAGCTCCATTCATTGAGTCAGTAGCTTCAATCATTTCTGGACGTTTTTCAATGGCAAAAATCAATGAATATTGTAAATGCACAAACAGTAATTTCTCCGCATTGCAAGGTGCAATTCTGAAATTTTTTGCTTTTTCCTGCTCCTCTTAGAATGATAAAGAAGATTCAAAGAGAGTGAGATGCCAGCTCCTTTCATTCAGTCAGTACCTTCAATCATTTCTGGACGTTTTTCAATGGCAAAAATCAATGAATATTGTAAATGCACAAACAGTAATTTCTCCGCATTGCAAGGTGCAATTCTGAAATTTTTTGCTTTTTCCTGCTCCTCTTAGCATGATAAAGAAGATTCAAAGAGAGTGAGATGCCAGTTCCTTTCATTCAGTCAGTAGCTTCAAACATTTCTGGTATATGAATAACATGATGTTTTTCAATGGCAAAAATCAATGAATATTGTAAATGCACAAACAGTAATTTCTCCGCATTGCAAGGTGCAAGTCTGAAATTTTTTGCTTTTTCCTGCTCCTCTTAGCATGATAAAGAAGATTCAAAGAGAGTGAGATGCCAGCTCCTTTCATTCAGTCAGTAGCTTCAAACATTTCTGGTATATGAATAACATGATGTTTTTCAATGGCAAAAATCAATGAATATTGTAAATGCACAAACAGTAATTTCTCCGCATTGCAAGGTGCAAGTCTGAAATTTTTTGCTTTTTCCTGCTCCTCTTAGCATGATAAAGAAGATTCAAAGAGAGTGAGATGCCAGCTACTTTCATTCAGTCAGTAGCTTCAATCATTTCTGGACGTTTTTCAATGGTAAAAATCAATGAATATTGTAAATGCACAAACAGTAATTTCTCCACATTGCAAGGTGCAATTCTGAAATTTTTTGCTTTATCCTGCTCCTCTTAGCATGATAAAGAAGATTCAAAGAGATTGAGATGCCAGCTCCTTTCATTCAGTCAGTAGCTTCAAACATTTCTGGTATATGAATAACATGATGTTTTTCAATGGCAAAAATCAATGAATATTGTAAATGCACAAACAGTAATTTCTCCGCATTGCAAGGTGCAATTCTGAAATTTTTTGCTTTTTCCTGCTCCTCTTAGCATGATAAAGAAGATTCAAAGAGAGTGAGATGCCAGCTCCTTTCATTCAGTCAGTAGCTTCAAACATTTCTGGTATATGAATAACATGATGTTTTTCAATGGCAAAAATCAATGAATATTGTAAATGCACAAACAGTAATTTCTCCGCATTGCAAGGTGCAAGTCTGAAATTTTTTGCTTTTTCCTGCTCCTCTTAGCATGATAAAGAAGATTCAAAGAGAGTGAGATGCCAGCTACTTTCATTCAGTCAGTAGCTTCAATCATTTCTGGACGTTTTTCAATGGTAAAAATCAATGAATATTGTAAATGCACAAACAGTAATTTCTCCACATTGCAAGGTGCAATTCTGAAATTTTTTGCTTTTTCCTGCTCCTCTTAGCATGATAAAGAAGATTCAAAGAGAGTGAGATGCCAGCTCCTTTCATTCAGTCAGTAGCTTCAAACATTTCTGGTATATGAATAACATGATGTTTTTCAATGGCAAAAATCAATGAATATTGTAAATGCACAAACAGTAATTTCTCCGCATTGCAAGGTGCAATTCTGAAATTTTTTGCTTTTTCCTGCTCCTCTTAGCATGATAAAGAAGATTCAAAGAGAGTGAGATGCCAGCTCCTTTCATTCAGTCAGTAGCTTCAATCATTTCTGGATGTTTTTCAATGGCAAAAATCAATGAATATTATAAATGCACAAACTGTAATTTCTCCGCATTGCAAGGTGCAATTCTGAAATTTTTTGCTTTTTCCTGCTCCTCTTAGCATGATAAAGAAGATTCAAAGAGAGTGAGATGCCAGCTCCTTTCATTCAGTCAGTAGCTTCAATCATTTCTGGACGTTTTTCAATGGCAAAAATCAATGAATATTGTAAATGCACAAACAGTAATTTCTCCGCATTGCAAGGTGCAATTCTGAAATTTTTTGCTTTTTCCTGCTCCTCTTAGCATGATAAAGAAGATTCAAAGAGAGTGAGATGCCAGCTCCTTTCATTCAGTCAGTACCTTCAATCATTTCTGGACGTTTTTCAATGGCAAAAATCAATGAATATTGTAAATGCACAAACAGTAATTTTTCCGCATTGCAAGGTGCAATTCTGAAATTTTTTGCTTTTTCCCGCTCCTCTTAGCATGATAAAGAAGATTCAAAGAGAGTGAGGTGCCAGCTCCTTTCATTCAGTCAGTAGCTTCAAACATTTCTGGTATATGAATAACATGGTTTTCAATGGCAAAAATCAATGAATATTGTAAATGCACAAACAGTAATTTCTCCGCATTGCAAGGTGCAATTCTGAAATTTTTTGCTTTTTCCTGCTCCTCTTAGCATGATAAAGAAGATTCAAAGAGAGTGAGATGCCAGCTCCTTTCATTCAGTCAGTAGCTTCAATCATTTCTGGACGTTTTTCAATGGCAAAAATCAATGAATATTGTAAATGCACAAACAGTAATTTCTCCGCATTGCAAGGTGCAATTCTGAAATTTTTTGCTTTTTCCTGCTCCTCTTAGCATGATAAAGAAGATTCAAAGAGAGTGAGATGCCAGCTCCTTTCATTCAGTCAGTAGCTTCAATCATTTCTGGACGTTTTTCAATGGCAAAAATCAATGAATATTGTAAATGCACAAACAGTAATTTCTCCGCATTGCAAGGTGCAATTCTGAAATTTTTTGCTTTTTCCTGCTCCTCTTAGCATGATAAAGAAGATTCAAAGAGAGTGAGATGCCAGCTCCTTTCATTCAGTCAGTAGCTTCAAACATTTCTGGTATATGAATAACATGATGTTTTTCAATGGCAAAAATCAATGAATATTGTAAATGCACAAACAGTAATTTCTCCGCATTGCAAGGTGCAAGTCTGAAATTTTTTGCTTTTTCCTGCTCCTCTTAGCATGATAAAGAAGATTCAAAGAGAGTGAGATGCCAGCTACTTTCATTCAGTCAGTAGCTTCAATCATTTCTGGACGTTTTTCAATGGCAAAAATCAATGAATATTGTAAATGCACAAACAGTAATTTCTCCACATTGCAAGGTGCAATTCTAAAATTTTTTGCTTTTTCCTGCTCCTCTTAGCATGATAAAGAAGATTCAAAGAGAGTGAGATGCCAGCTCCTTTCATTCAGTCAGTAGCTTCAAACATTTCTGGTATATGAATAACATGATGTTTTTCAATGGCAAAAATCAATGAATATTGTAAATGCACAAACAGTAATTTCTCCGCATTGCAAGGTGCAATTCTGAAATTTTTTGCTTTTTCCTGCTCCTCTTAGCATGATTCAAAGAGAGTGAGATGCCAGCTCCTTTCATTCAGTCAGTAGCTTCCATCATTTCTGGACATTTTTCAATGGCAAAAATCAATGAATATTGTAAATGCACAAACAGTAATTTCTCCGCATTGCAAGGTGCAATTCTGAAATTTTTTGCTTTTTCCTGCTCCTCTTAGCATGATAAAGAAGATTCAAAGAGAGTGAGATGTCAGCTCCTTTCATTCAGTCAGTAGCTTCAAACATTTCTGGTATATGAATAACATGATGTTTTTCAATGGCAAAAATCAATGAATATTGTAAATGCACAAACAGTAATTTCTCCGCATTGCAAGGTGCAATTCTGAAATTTTTTGCTTTTTCCTGCTCCTCTTAGCATGATAAAGAAGATTCAAAGAGAGTGAGATGCCAGCTCCTTTCATTCAGTCAGTAGCTTCAAACATTTCTGGTATATGAATAACATGATGTTTTTCAATGGCAAAAATCAATGAATATTGTAAATGCACAAATAGTAATTTCTCCGCATTGCAAGGTGCAAGTCTGAAATTTTTTGCTTTTTCCTGCTCCTCTTAGCATGATAAAGAAGATTCAAAGAGAGTGAGATGCCAGCTACTTTCATTCAGTCAGTAGCTTCAATCATTTCTGGACGTTTTTCAATGGTAAAAATCAATGAATATTGTAAATGCACAAACAGTAATTTCTCCACATTGCAAGGTGCAATTCTGAAATTTTTTGCTTTTTCCTGCTCCTCTTAGCATGATAAAGAAGATTCAAAGAGATTGAGATGCCAGCTCCTTTCATTCAGTCAGTAGCTTCAAACATTTCTTGTATATGAATAACATGATGTTTTTCAATGGCAAAAATCAATGAATATTGTAAATGCACAAACAGTAATTTCTCCGCATTGCAAGGTGCAATTCTGAAATTTTTTGCTTTTTCCTGCTCCTCTTAGCATGATAAAGAAGATTCAAAGAGAGTGAGATGCCAGCTCCTTTCATTCAGTCAGTAGCTTCAAACATTTCTGGTATATGAATAACATGATGTTTTTCAATGGCAAAAATCAATGAATATTGTAAATGCACAAACAGTAATTTCTCCGCATTGCAAGGTGCAAGTCTGAAATTTTTTGCTTTTTCCTGCTCCTCTTAGCATGATAAAGAAAATTCAAAGAGAGTGAGATGCCAGCTACTTTCATTCAGTCAGTAGCTTCAATCATTTCTGGACGTTTTTCAATGGTAAATATCAATGAATATTGTAAATGCACAAACAGTAATTTCTCCACATTGCAAGGTGCAATTCTAAAATTTTTTGCTTTTTCCTGCTCCTCTTAGCATGATAAAGAAGATTCAAAGAGAGTGAGATGCCAGCTCCTTTCATTCAGTCAGTAGCTTCAAACATTTCTGGTATATGAATAACATGATGTTTTTCAATGGCAAAAATCAATGAATATTGTAAATGCACAAACAGTAATTTCTCCGCATTGCAAGGTGCATTTCTGAAATTTTTTGCTTTTTCCTGCTCCTCTTAGCATGATTCAAAGAGAGTGAGATGCCAGCTCCTTTCATTCAGTCAGTAGCTTCCATCATTTCTGGACATTTTTCAATGGCAAAAATCAATGAATATTGTAAATGCACAAACAGTAATTTCTCCGCATTGCAAGGTGCAATTCTGAAATTTTTTGCTTTTTCCTGCTCCTCTTAGCATGATAAAGAAGATTCAAAGAGAGTGAGATGTCAGCTCCTTTCATTCAGTCAGTAGCTTCAAACATTTCTGGTATATGAATAACATGATGTTTTTCAATGGCAAAAATCAATGAATATTGTAAATGCACAAACAGTAATTTCTCCGCATTGCAAGGTGCAATTCTGAAATTTTTTGCTTTTTCCTGCTCCTCTTAGCATGATAAAGAAGATTCAAAGAGAGTGAGATGCCAGCTCCTTTCATTCAGTCAGCAGCTTCAAACATTTCTGGTATATGAATAACATGATGTTTTTCAATGGCAAAAATCAATGAATATTGTAAATGCACAAATAGTAATTTCTCCGCATTGCAAGGTGCAAGTCTGAAATTTTTTGCTTTTTCCTGCTCCTCTTAGCATGATAAAGAAGATTCAAAGAGAGTGAGATGCCAGCTACTTTCATTCAGTCAGTAGCTTCAATCATTTCTGGACGTTTTTCAATGGTAAAAATCAATGAATATTGTAAATGCACAAACAGTAATTTCTCCACATTGCAAGGTGCAATTCTGAAATTTTTTGCTTTTTCCTGCTCCTCTTAGCATGATAAAGAAGATTCAAAGAGATTGAGATGCCAGCTCCTTTCATTCAGTCAGTAGCTTCAAACATTTCTTGTATATGAATAACATGATGTTTTTCAATGGCAAAAATCAATGAATATTGTAAATGCACAAACAGTAATTTCTCCGCATTGCAAGGTGCAATTCTGAAATTTTTTGCTTTTTCCTGCTCCTCTTAGCATGATAAAGAAGATTCAAAGAGAGTGAGATGCCAGCTCCTTTCATTCAGTCAGTAGCTTCAAACATTTCTGGTATATGAATAACATGATGTTTTTCAATGGCAAAAATCAATGAATATTGTAAATGCACAAACAGTAATTTCTCCGCATTGCAAGGTGCAAGTCTGAAATTTTTTGCTTTTTCCTGCTCCTCTTAGCATGATAAAGAAAATTCAAAGAGAGTGAGATGCCAGCTACTTTCATTCAGTCAGTAGCTTCAATCATTTCTGGACGTTTTTCAATGGTAAAAATCAATGAATATTGTAAATGCACAAACAGTAATTTCTCCACATTGCAAGGTGCAATTCTGAAATTTTTTGCTTTTTCCTGCTCCTCTTAGCATGATAAAGAAGATTCAAAGAGAGTGAGATGCCAGCTCCTTTCATTCAGTCAGTAGCTTCAAACATTTCTGGTATATAAATAACATGATGTTTTTCAATGGCAAAAATCAATGAATATTGTAAATGCACAAACAGTAATTTCTCCGCATTGCAAGGTGCAATTCTGAAATTTTTTGCTTTTTCCTGTTCCTCTTAGCATGATAAAGAAGATTCAAAGAGAGTGAGATGCCAGCTCCTTTCATTCAGTCAGTAGCTTCAATCATTTCTGGACGTTTCTCAATGGCAAAAATCAATGAATATTGTAAATGCACAAACTGTAATTTCTCCGCATTGCAAGGTGCAATTCTGAAATTTTTTGCTTTTTCCTGCTCCTCTTAGCATGATAAAGAAGATTCAAAGAGAGTGAGATGCCAGCTCCTTTCATTCAGTCAGTAGCTTCAATCATTTCTGGACGTTTTTCAATGGCAAAAATCAATGAATATTGTAAATGCACAAACAGTAATTTCTCCGCAATTGCAAGGTGCAATTCTGAAATTTTTTGCTTTTTCCTGCTCCTCTTAGCATGATAAAGAAGATTCAAAGAGAGTGAGATGCCAGCTCCTTTCATTCAGTCAGTACCTTCAATCATTTCTGGACGTTTTTCAATGGCAAAAATCAATGAATATTGTAAATGCACAAACAGTAATTTCTCCGCATTGCAAGGTGCAATTCTGAAATTTTTTGCTTTTTCCCGCTCCTCTTAGCATGATAAAGAAGATTCAAAGAGAGTGAGGTGCCAGCTCCTTTCATTCAGTCAGTAGCTTCAAACATTTCTGGTATATGAATTACATGTTTTTCAATGGCAAAAATCAATGAATATTGTAAATGCACAAACAGTAATTTCTCCGCATTGCAAGGTGCAATTCTGAAATTTTTTGCTTTTTCCTGCTCCTCTTAGCATGATAAAGAAGATTCAAAGAGAGTGAGATGCCAGCTCCTTTCATTCAGTCACTAGCTTCAATCATTTCTGGACGTTTTTCAATGGCAAAAATCAATGAATATTGTAAATGCACAAACAGTAATTTCTCCGCATTGCAAGGTGCAATTCTGAAATTTTTTGCTTTTTCCTGCTCCTCTTAGCATGATAAAGAAGATTCAAAGAGAGTGAGATGCCAGCTCCTTTCATTCAGTCAGTAGCTTCAATCATTTCTGGACGTTTTTCAATGGCAAAAATCAATGAATATTGTAAATGCACAAAAAGTAATTTCTCCGCATTGCAAGGTGCAATTCTGAAATTTTTTGCTTTTTCCTGCTCCTCTTAGCATGATAAAGAAGATTCAAAGAGAGTGAGATGCCAGCTCCTTTCATTCAGTCAGTAGCTTCAAACATTTCTGGTATATGAATAACATGATGTTTTTCAATGGCAAAAATCAATGAATATTGTAAATGCACAAACAGTAATTTCTCCGCATTGCAAGGTGCAAGTCTGAAATTTTTTGCTTTTTCCTGCTCCTCTTAGCATGATAAAAAAGATTCAAAGAGAGTGAGATGGCAGCTACTTTCATTCAGTCAGTAGCTTCAATCATTTCTGGACGTTTTTCAATGGTAAAAATCAATGAATATTGTAAATGCACAAACAGTAATTTCTCCACATTGCAAGGTGCAATTCTGAAATTTTTTGCTTTTTCCTGCTCCTCTTAGCATGATAAAGAAGATTCAAAGAGAGTGAGATGCCAGCTCCTTTCATTCAGTCAGTAGCTTCAAACATTTCTGGTATATGAATAACATGATGTTTTTCAATGGCAAAAATCAATGAATATTGTAAATGCACAAACAGTAATTTCTCCGCATTGCAAGGTGCAATTCTGAAATTTCTTGCTTTTTCCTGCTCCTCTTAGCATGATAAAGAAGATTCAAAGAGAGTGAGATGCCAGCTCCTTTCATTCAGTCAGTAGCTTCAAACATTTCTGGTATATGAATAACATGATGTTTTTCAATGGCAAAAATCAATGAATATTGTAAATGCACAAACAGTAATTTCTCCGCATTGCAAGGTGCAAGTCTGAAATTTTTTGCTTTTTCCTGCTCCTCTTAGCATGATAAAGAAAATTCAAAGAGAGTGAGATGCCAGCTACTTTCATTCAGTCAGTAGCTTCAATCATTTCTGGACGTTTTTCAATGGTAAAAATCAATGAATATTGTAAATGCACAAACAGTAATTTCTCCACATTGCAAGGTGCAATTCTAAAATTTTTTGCTTTTTCCTGCTCCTCTTAGCATGATAAAGAAGATTCAAAGAGAGTGAGATGCCAGCTCCTTTCATTCAGTCAGTAGCTTCAAACATTTCGGGTATATGAATAACATGATGTTTTTCAATGGCAAAAATCAATGAATATTGTAAATGCACAAACAGTAATTTCTCCGCATTGCAAGGTGCAATTCTGAAATTTTTTGCTTTTTCCTGCTCCTCTTAGCATGATTCAAAGAGAGTGAGATGCCAGCTCCTTTCATTCAGTCAGTAGCTTCCATCATTTCTGGACATTTTTCAATGGCAAAAATCAATGAATATTGTAAATGCACAAACAGTAATTTCTCCGCATTGCAAGGTGCAATTCTGAAATTTTTTGCTTTTTCCTGCTCCTCTTAGCATGATAAAGAAGATTCAAAGAGAGTGAGATGTCAGCTCCTTTCATTCAGTCAGTAGCTTCAAACATTTCTGGTATATGAATAACATGATGTTTTTCAATGGCAAAAATCAATGAATATTGTAAATGCACAAACAGTAATTTCTCCGCATTGCAAGGTGCAATTCTGAAATTTTTTGCTTTTTCCTGCTCCTCTTAGCATGATAAAGAAGATTCAAAGAGAGTGAGATGCCAGCTCCTTTCATTCAGTCAGTAGCTTCAAACATTTCTGGTATATGAATAACATGATGTTTTTCAATGGCAAAAATAAATGAATATTGTAAATGCACAAATAGTAATTTCTCCGCATTGCAAGGTGCAAGTCTGAAATTTTTTGCTTTTTCCTGCTCCTCTTAGCATGATAAAGAAGATTCAAAGAGAGTGAGATGCCAGCTACTTTCATTCAGTCAGTAGCTTCAATCATTTCTGGACGTTTTTCAATGGTAAAAATCAATGAATATTGTAAATGCACAAACAGTAATTTCTCCACATTGCAAGGTGCAATTCTGAAATTTTTTGCTTTTTCCTGCTCCTCTTAGCATGATAAAGAAGATTCAAAGAGATTGAGATGCCAGCTCCTTTCATTCAGTCAGTAGCTTCAAACATTTCTTGTATATGAATAACATGATGTTTTTCAATGGCAAAAATCAATGAATATTGTAAATGCACAAACAGTAATTTCTCCGCATTGCAAGGTGCAATTCTGAAATTTTTTGCTTTTTCCTGCTCCTCTTAGCATGATAAAGAAGATTCAAAGAGAGTGAGATGCCAGCTCCTTTCATTCAGTCAGTAGCTTCAAACATTTCTGGTATATGAATAACATGATGTTTTTCAATGGCAAAAATCAATGAATATTGTAAATGCACAAACAGTAATTTCTCCGCATTGCAAGGTGCAAGTCTGAAATTTTTTGCTTTTTCCTGCTCCTCTTAGCATGATAAAGAAAATTCAAAGAGAGTGAGATGCCAGCTACTTTCATTCAGTCAGTAGCTTCAATCATTTCTGGATGTTTTTCAATGGTAAAAATCAATGAATATTGTAAATGCACAAACAGTAATTTCTCCACATTGCAAGGTGCAATTCTGAAATTTTTTGCTTTTTCCTGCTCCTCTTAGCATGATAAAGAAGATTCAAAGATAGTGAGATGCCAGCTCCTTTCATTCAGTCAGTAGCTTCAAAGATTTCTGGTATATAAATAACATGATGTTTTTCAATGGCAAAAATCAATGAATATTGTAAATGCACAAACAGTAATTTCTCCGCATTGCAAGGTGCAATTCTGAAATTTTTTGCTTTTTCCTGTTCCTCTTAGCATGATAAAGAAGATTCAAAGAGAGTGAGATGCCAGCTCCTTTCATTCAGTCAGTAGCTTCAATCATTTCTGGACGTTTCTCAATGGCAAAAATCAATGAATATTGTAAATGCACAAACTGTAATTTCTCCGCATTGCAAGGTGCAATTCTGAAATTTTTTGCTTTTTCCTGCTCCTCTTAGCATGATAAAGAAGATTCAAAGAGAGTGAGATGCCAGCTCCTTTCATTCAGTCAGTAGCTTCAATCATTTCTGGACGTTTTTCAATGGCAAAAATCAATGAATATTGTAAATGCACAAACAGTAATTTCTCCGCATTGCAAGGTGCAATTCTGAAATTTTTTGCTTTTTCCTGCTCCTCTTAGCATGATAAAGAACATTCAAAGAGAGTGAGATGCCAGCTCCTTTCATTCAGTCAGTACCTTCAATCATTTCTGGACGTTTTTCAATGGCAAAAATCAATGAATATTGTAAATGCACAAACAGTAATTTCTCCGCATTGCAAGGTGCAATTCTGAAATTTTTTGCTTTTTCCCGCTCCTCTTAGCATGATAAAGAAGATTCAAAGAGAGTGAGGTGCCAGCTCCTTTCATTCAGTCAGTAGCTTCAAACATTTCTGGTATATGAATTACATGTTTTTCAATGGCAAAAATCAATGAATATTGTAAATGCACAAAAAGTAATTTCTCCGCATTGCAAGGTGCAATTCTGAAATTTTTTGCTTTTTCCTGCTCCTCTTAGCATGATAAAGAAGATTCAAAGAGAGTGAGATGCCAGCTCCTTTCATTCAGTCAGTAGCTTCAAACATTTCTGGTATATGAATAACATGATGTTTTTCAATGGCAAAAATCAATGAATATTGTAAATGCACAAACAGTAATTTCTCCGCATTGCAAGGTGCAAGTCTGAAATTTTTTGCTTTTTCCTGCTCCTCTTAGCATGATAAAAAAGATTCAAAGAGAGTGAGATGGCAGCTACTTTCATTCAGTCAGTAGCTTCAATCATTTCTGGACGTTTTTCAATGGTAAAAATCAATGAATATTGTAAATGCACAAACAGTAATTTCTCCACATTGCAAGGTGCAATTCTGAAATTTTTTGCTTTTTCCTGCTCCTCTTAGCATGATAAAGAAGATTCAAAGAGAGTGAGATGCCAGCTCCTTTCATTCAGTCAGTAGCTTCAAACATTTCTGGTATATGAATAACATGATGTTTTTCAATGGCAAAAATCAATGAATATTGTAAATGCACAAACAGTAATTTCTCCGCATTGCAAGGTGCAATTCTGAAATTTCTTGCTTTTTCCTGCTCCTCTTAGCATGATAAAGAAGATTCAAAGAGAGTGAGATGCCAGCTCCTTTCATTCAGTCAGTAGCTTCAATCATTTCTGGTATATGAATAACATGATGTTTTTCAATGGCAAAAATCAATGAATATTGTAAATGCACAAACAGTAATTTCTCCGCATTGCAAGGTGCAATTCTGAAATTTTTTGCTTTTTCCTGCTCCTCTTAGCATGATAAAGAAGATTCAAAGAGAGTGAGATGCCAGCTCCTTTCATTCAGTCAGTAGCTTCAATCATTTCTGGACTTTTTTCAACGGCAAAAATCAATGAATATTGTAAATGCACAAACAGTAATTTCTCCGCATTGCAAGGTGCAATTCTGAAATTTTTTGCTTTTTCCTGCTCCTCTTAGCATGATAAAGAAGATTCAAAGAGAGTGAGATGCCAGCTCCTTTCATTCAGTCAGTAGCTTCAATCATTTCTGGACGTTTTTCAATGGCAAAAATCAATGTATATTGTAAATGCACAAACAGTAATTTCTCCGCATTGCAAGGTGCAATTCTGAAATTTTTTGCTTTTTCCTGCTCCTCTTAGCATGATAAAGAAGATTCAAAGAGAGTGAGATGCCAGCTCCTTTCATTCAGTCAGTAGCTTCAATCATTTCTGGACGTTTTTCAATGGCAAAAATCAATGAATATTGTAAATGCACAAACAGTAATTTCTCCGCATTGCAAGGTGCAATTCTGAAATTTTTTGCTTTTTCCTGCTCCTCTTAGCATGATAAAGAAGATTCAAAGAGAGTGAGATGCCAGCTCCTTTCATTCAGTCAGTAGCTTCAAACATTTCTGGTATATGAATAACATGATGTTTTTCAATGGCAAAAATCAATGAATTTTGTAAATGCACAAACAGCAATTTCTCCGCATTGCAAGGTGCAATTCTGAAATTTTTTGCTTTTTCCTGCTCTTCTTAGCATGATAAAGAAGATTCAAAGAGAGTGAGATGCCAGCTCCTTTCATTCAGTCAGTAGCTTCAATCATTTCTGGACGTTTTTCAATGGCAAAAATCAATGAATATTGTAAATGCACAAACAGTAATTTCTCCGCATTGCGAGGTGCAATTCTGAATTTTTTTGCTTTTTCCTGCTCCTCTTAGCATGATAAAGAAGATTCAAAGAGAGTGAGATGCCAGCTCCTTTCATTCAGTCAGTAGCTTCAATCATTTCTGGTATGTGAATAACATGATGTTTTTCAATGGCAAAAATCAATGAATATTGTAAATGCACAAACAGTAATTTCTCCGCATTGCAAGGTGCAATTCTGAAATGTTTTGCTTTTTCCTGCTCCTCTTAGCATGATAAAGAAGATTCAAAGAGAGTGAGATGCCAGCTCCTTTCATTCAGTCAGTAGCTTCAATCATTTCTGGTATATGAATAACATGATGTTTTTCAATGGCAAAAATCAATGAATATTGTAAATGCACAAACAGTAATTTATTCGCATTGCAAGGTGCAATTCTGAAATTTTTTGGTTTTTCCTGCTCCTCTTAGCATGATAAAGAAGATTCAAAGAGAGTGAGATGCCAGCTCCTTTCATTCAGTCAGTAGCTTCAAACATTTCTGGTATATGAATAACATGATGTTTTTCAATGGCAAAAATCAATGAATATTGTAAATGCACAAACAGTAATTTCTCCGCATTGCAAGGTGCAATTCTGAAATTTTTTGCCTTTTCCTGCTATTCTTAGCATGATAAAGAAGATTCAAAGAGAGTGAGATGCCAGCTCCTTTCATTCAGTCAGTAGCTTCAATCATTTCTGGACGTTTTTCAATGGCAAAAATCAATGAATATTGTAAATGCACAAACAGTAATTTCTCCGCATTGCAAGGTGCAATTCTGAAATTTTTTGCCTTTTCCTGCTATTCTTAGCATGATAAAGAAGATTCAAAGAGAGTGAGATGCCAGCTCCTTTCATTCAGTCAGTAGCTTCAAACATTTCTGGTATATGAATAACATGATGTTTTTCAATGGCAAAAATCAATGAATATTGTAAATGCACAAACAGTAATTTCTCCGCATTGCAAGGTGCAAGTCTGAAATTTTTTGCTTTTTCCTGCTCCTCTTAGCATGATAAAGAAAATTCAAAGAGAGTGAGATGCCAGCTACTTTCATTCAGTCAGTAGCTTCAATCATTTCTGGATGTTTTTCAATGGTAAAAATCAATGAATATTGTAAATGCACAAACAGTAATTTCTCCACATTGCAAGGTGCAATTCTGAAATTTTTTGCTTTTTCCTGCTCCTCTTAGCATGATAAAGAAGATTCAAAGATAGTGAGATGCCAGCTCCTTTCATTCAGTCAGTAGCTTCAAAGATTTCTGGTATATAAATAACATGATGTTTTTCAATGGCAAAAATCAATGAATATTGTAAATGCACAAACAGTAATTTCTCCGCATTGCAAGGTGCAATTCTGAAATTTTTTGCTTTTTCCTGTTCCTCTTAGCATGATAAAGAAGATTCAAAGAGAGTGAGATGCCAGCTCCTTTCATTCAGTCAGTAGCTTCAATCATTTCTGGACGTTTCTCAATGGCAAAAATCAATGAATATTGTAAATGCACAAACTGTAATTTCTCCGCATTGCAAGGTGCAATTCTGAAATTTTTTGCTTTTTCCTGCTCCTCTTAGCATGATAAAGAAGATTCAAAGAGAGTGAGATGCCAGCTCCTTTCATTCAGTCAGTAGCTTCAATCATTTCTGGACGTTTTTCAATGGCAAAAATCAATGAATATTGTAAATGCACAAACAGTAATTTCTCCGCATTGCAAGGTGCAATTCTGAAATTTTTTGCTTTTTCCTGCTCCTCTTAGCATGATAAAGAACATTCAAAGAGAGTGAGATGCCAGCTCCTTTCATTCAGTCAGTACCTTCAATCATTTCTGGACGTTTTTCAATGGCAAAAATCAATGAATATTGTAAATGCACAAACAGTAATTTCTCCGCATTGCAAGGTGCAATTCTGAAATTTTTTGCTTTTTCCCGCTCCTCTTAGCATGATAAAGAAGATTCAAAGAGAGTGAGGTGCCAGCTCCTTTCATTCAGTCAGTAGCTTCAAACATTTCTGGTATATGAATTACATGTTTTTCAATGGCAAAAATCAATGAATATTGTAAATGCACAAAAAGTAATTTCTCCGCATTGCAAGGTGCAATTCTGAAATTTTTTGCTTTTTCCTGCTCCTCTTAGCATGATAAAGAAGATTCAAAGAGAGTGAGATGCCAGCTCCTTTCATTCAGTCAGTAGCTTCAAACATTTCTGGTATATGAATAACATGATGTTTTTCAATGGCAAAAATCAATGAATATTGTAAATGCACAAACAGTAATTTCTCCGCATTGCAAGGTGCAAGTCTGAAATTTTTTGCTTTTTCCTGCTCCTCTTAGCATGATAAAAAAGATTCAAAGAGAGTGAGATGGCAGCTACTTTCATTCAGTCAGTAGCTTCAATCATTTCTGGACGTTTTTCAATGGTAAAAATCAATGAATATTGTAAATGCACAAACAGTAATTTCTCCACATTGCAAGGTGCAATTCTGAAATTTTTTGCTTTTTCCTGCTCCTCTTAGCATGATAAAGAAGATTCAAAGAGAGTGAGATGCCAGCTCCTTTCATTCAGTCAGTAGCTTCAAACATTTCTGGTATACGAATAACATGATGTTTTTCAATGGCAAAAATCAATGAATATTGTAAATGCACAAACAGTAATTTCTCCGCATTGCAAGGTGCAATTCTGAAATTTCTTGCTTTTTCCTGCTCCTCTTAGCATGATAAAGAAGATTCAAAGAGAGTGAGATGCCAGCTCCTTTCATTCAGTCAGTAGCTTCAATCATTTCTGGTATATGAATAACATGATGTTTTTCAATGGCAAAAATCAATGAATATTGTAAATGCACAAACAGTAATTTCTCCGCATTGCAAGGTGCAATTCTGAAATTTTTTGCTTTTTCCTGCTCCTCTTAGCATGATAAAGAAGATTCAAAGAGAGTGAGATGCCAGCTCCTTTCATTCAGTCAGTAGCTTCAATCATTTCTGGACTTTTTTCAACGGCAAAAATCAATGAATATTGTAAATGCACAAACAGTAATTTCTCCGCATTGCAAGGTGCAATTCTGAAATTTTTTGCTTTTTCCTGCTCCTCTTAGCATGATAAAGAAGATTCAAAGAGAGTGAGATGCCAGCTCCTTTCATTCAGTCAGTAGCTTCAATCATTTCTGGACGTTTTTCAATGGCAAAAATCAATGTATATTGTAAATGCACAAACAGTAATTTCTCCGCATTGCAAGGTGCAATTCTGAAATTTTTTGCTTTTTCCTGCTCCTCTTAGCATGATAAAGAAGATTCAAAGAGAGTGAGATGCCAGCTCCTTTCATTCAGTCAGTAGCTTCAATCATTTCTGGACGTTTTTCAATGGCAAAAATCAATGAATATTGTAAATGCACAAACAGTAATTTCTCCGCATTGCAAGGTGCAATTCTGAAATTTTTTGCTTTTTCCTGCTCCTCTTAGCATGATAAAGAAGATTCAAAGAGAGTGAGATGCCAGCTCCTTTCATTCAGTCAGTAGCTTCAAACATTTCTGGTATATGAATAACATGATGTTTTTCAATGGCAAAAATCAATGAATTTTGTAAATGCACAAACAGCAATTTCTCCGCATTGCAAGGTGCAATTCTGAAATTTTTTGCTTTTTCCTGCTCTTCTTAGCATGATAAAGAAGATTCAAAGAGAGTGAGATGCCAGCTCCTTTCATTCAGTCAGTAGCTTCAATCATTTCTGGACGTTTTTCAATGGCAAAAATCAATGAATATTGTAAATGCACAAACAGTAATTTCTCCGCATTGCGAGGTGCAATTCTGAATTTTTTTGCTTTTTCCTGCTCCTCTTAGCATGATAAAGAAGATTCAAAGAGAGTGAGATGCCAGCTCCTTTCATTCAGTCAGTAGCTTCAATCATTTCTGGTATGTGAATAACATGATGTTTTTCAATGGCAAAAATCAATGAATATTGTAAATGCACAAACAGTAATTTCTCCGCATTGCAAGGTGCAATTCTGAAATGTTTTGCTTTTTCCTGCTCCTCTTAGCATGATAAAGAAGATTCAAAGAGAGTGAGATGCCAGCTCCTTTCATTCAGTCAGTAGCTTCAATCATTTCTGGTATATGAATAACATGATGTTTTTCAATGGCAAAAATCAATGAATATTGTAAATGCACAAACAGTAATTTATTCGCATTGCAAGGTGCAATTCTGAAATTTTTTGGTTTTTCCTGCTCCTCTTAGCATGATAAAGAAGATTCAAAGAGAGTGAGATGCCAGCTCCTTTCATTCAGTCAGTAGCTTCAAACATTTCTGGTATATGAATAACATGATGTTTTTCAATGGCAAAAATCAATGAATATTGTAAATGCACAAACAGTAATTTCTCCGCATTGCAAGGTGCAATTCTGAAATTTTTTGCCTTTTCCTGCTATTCTTAGCATGATAAAGAAGATTCAAAGAGAGTGAGATGCCAGCTCCTTTCATTCAGTCAGTAGCTTCAATCATTTCTGGACGTTTTTCAATGGCAAAAATCAATGAATATTGTAAATGCACAAACAGTAATTTCTCCGCATTGCAAGGTGCAATTCTGAAATTTTTTGCTTTTTCCTGCTCCTCTTAGCATGATAAAGAAGATTCAAAGAGAGTGAGATTCCAGCTCCTTTCATTCAGTCAGTAGCTTCAAACATTTCTGGTATATGAATAACATGATGTTTTTCAATGGCAAAAATCAATGAATATTGTAAATGCACAAACAGTAATTTCTCCGCATTGCAAGGTGCAATTCTGAAATTTTTTGCTTTTTCCTGCTCCTCTTAGCATGATAAAGAAGATTCAAAGAGAGTGAGATGCCAGCTCCTTTCATTCAGTCAGTAGCTTCAATCATTTCTGGTATATGAATAACATGATGTTTTTCAATGGCAAAAATCAATGAATATTGTAAATGCACAAACAGTAATTTCTCCGCATTGCAAGGTGCAATTCTGAAATTTTTTGCTTTTTCCTGCTCCTCTTAGCATGATAAAGAAGATTCAAAGAGAGTGAGATGCCAGCTCCTTTCATTCAGTCGGTAGGTTCAATCATTTCTGGACGTTTTTCAATGGCAAAAATCAATGAATATTGTAAATGCACA
>NW_027371998.1:0-19191 GCF_046119375.1 Phyllobates terribilis
AACATGTTTTTCATATACCAGAAATGTTTGAAGCTACTGACTGAATGAAAGGAGCTGGCATCTCACTCTCTTTGAATCTTCTTTATCATGCTAGGATTAACAGGAAAAAGCTAAAAATTTCAGAATTGCACCGTGCAATGTGGAGATATTACTGTTTGTGCATTTACAATATTCATTGATTTTTGCCATTGAAAAACATGTTTTTCATATACCAGAAATGTTTGAAGCTACTGACTGAATGAAAGGAGCTGGCATCTCACTCTCTTTGAATCTTCTTTATCATGCTAGGATTAGCAGGAAAAAGCAAAAAATTTCAGAATTGCACCTTGCAATGTGGAGATATTACTGTTTGTGCATTTACAATATTCATTGATTTTTGCCATTGAAAAACATGTTTTTCATATACCAGAAATGTTTGAAGCTACTGACTGAATGAAAGGAGCTGGCATCTCACTCTCTTTGAATCTTTATCATGCTAGGATTAACAGGAAAAAGCTAAAAATTTCAGAATTGCACCGTGCAATGTGGAGATATTACTGTTTGTGCATTTACAATATTCATTGATTTTTGCCATTGAAAAACATGTTTTTCATATACCAGAAATGTTTGAAGCTACTGACTGAATGAAAGGAGCTGGCATCTCACTCTCTTTGAATCTTCTTTATCATGCTAGGATTAGCAGGAAAAAGCAAAAAATTTCAGAATTGCACCTTGCAATGTGGAGATATTACTGTTTGTGCATTTACAATATTCATTGATTTTTGCCATTGAAAAACATGTTTTTCATATACCAGAAATGTTTGAAGCTACTGACTGAATGAAAGGAGCTGGCATCTCACTCTCTTTGAATCTTCTTTATCATGCTAGGATTAACAGGAAAAAGCAAAGAATTTCAGAATTGCACCTTGCAATGTGGAGATATTACTGTTTGTGCATTTACAATATTCATTGATTTTTGCCATTGAAAAACATGTTTTTCATATACCAGAAATGTTTGAAGCTACTGACTGAATGAAAGGAGCTGGCATCTCACTCTCTTTGAATCTTCTTTATCATGCTAGGATTAACAGGAAAAAGCTAAAAATTTCAGAATTGCACCGTGCAATGTTGAGATATTACTGTTTGTGCATTTACAATATTCATTGATTTTTGCCATTGAAAAACATGTTTTTCATATACCAGAAATGTTTGAAGCTACTGACTGAATGAAAGGAGCTGGCATCTCACTCTCTTTGAATCTTCTTTATCATGCTAGGATTAGCAGGAAAAAGCAAAAAATTTCAGAATTGCACCTTGCAATGTGGAGATATTACTGTTTGTGCATTTACAATATTCATTGATTTTTGCCATTGAAAAACATGTTTTTCATATACCAGAAATGTTTGAAGCTACTGACTGAATGAAAGGAGCTGGCATCTCACTCTCTTTGAATCTTCTTTATCATGCTAGGATTAACAGGAAAAAGCAAAGAATTTCAGAATTGCACCTTGCAATGTGGAGATATTACTGTTTGTGCATTTACAATATTCATTGATTTTTGCCATTGAAAAACATGTTTTTCATATACCAGAAATGTTTGAAGCTACTGACTGAATGAAAGGAGCTGGCATCTCACTCTCTTTGAATCTTCTTTATCATGCTAGGATTAACAGGAAAAAGCTAAAAATTTCAGAATTGCACCGTGCAATGTGGAGATATTACTGTTTGTGCATTTACAATATTCATTGATTTTTGCCATTGAAAAACATGTTTTTCATATACCAGAAATGTTTGAAGCTACTGACTGAATGAAAGGAGCTGGCATCTCACTCTCTTTGAATCTTCTTTATCATGCTAGGATTAGCAGGAAAAAGCAAAAAATTTCAGAATTGCACCTTGCAATGTGGAGATATTACTGTTTGTGCATTTACAATATTCATTGATTTTTGCCATTGAAAAACATGTTTTTCATATACCAGAAATGTTTGAAGCTACTGACTGAATGAAAGGAGCTGGCATCTCACTCTCTTTGAATCTTTATCATGCTAGGATTAACAGGAAAAAGCTAAAAATTTCAGAATTGCACCGTGCAATGTGGAGATATTACTGTTTGTGCATTTACAATATTCATTGATTTTTGCCATTGAAAAACATGTTTTTCATATACCAGAAATGTTTGAAGCTACTGACTGAATGAAAGGAGCTGGCATCTCACTCTCTTTGAATCTTCTTTATCATGCTAGGATTAGCAGGAAAAAGCAAAAAATTTCAGAATTGCACCTTGCAATGTGGAGATATTACTGTTTGTGCATTTACAATATTCATTGATTTTTGCCATTGAAAAACATTTTTCATATACCAGAAATGTTTGAAGCTACTGACTGAATGAAAGGAGCTGGCATCTCACTCTCTTTGAATCTTCTTTATCATGCTAGGATTAACAGGAAAAAGCAAAAAATTTCAGAATTGCACCTTGCAATGTGGAGATATTACTGTTTGTGCATTTACAATATTCATTGATTTTTGCCATTGAAAAACGTTTTTCATATACCAGAAATGTTTGAAGCTACTGACTGAATGAAAGGAGCTGGCATCTCACTCTCTTTGAATCTTCTTTATCATGCTAGGATTAACAGGAAAAAGCTAAAAATTTCAGAATTGCACCGTGCAATGTTGAGATATTACTGTTTGTGCATTTACAATATTCATTGATTTTTGCCATTGAAAAACATGTTTTTCATATACCAGAAATGTTTGAAGCTACTGACTGAATGAAAGGAGCTGGCATCTCACTCTCTTTGAATCTTCTTTATCATGCTAGGATTAACAGGAAAAAGCAAAGAATTTCAGAATTGCACCTTGCAATGTGGAGATATTACTGTTTGTGCATTTACAATATTCATTGATTTTTGCCATTGAAAAACATGTTTTTCATATACCAGAAATGTTTGAAGCTACTGACTGAATGAAAGGAGCTGGCATCTCACTCTCTTTGAATCTTCTTTATCATGCTAGGATTAACAGGAAAAAGCTAAAAATTTCAGAATTGCACCGTGCAATGTGGAGATATTACTGTTTGTGCATTTACAATATTCATTGATTTTTGCCATTGAAAAACATGTTTTTCATATACCAGAAATGTTTGAAGCTACTGACAATGAAAGGAGCTGGCATCTCACTCTCTTTGAATCTTCTTTATCATGCTAGGATTAGCAGGAAAAAGCAAAAAATTTCAGAATTGCACCTTGCAATGTGGAGATATTACTGTTTGTGCATTTACAATATTCATTGATTTTTGCCATTGAAAAACATGTTTTTCATATACCAGAAATGTTTGAAGCTACTGACTGAATGAAAGGAGCTGGCATCTCACTCTCTTTGAATCTTCTTTATCATGCTAGGATTAACAGGAAAAAGCTAAAAATTTCAGAATTGCACCGTGCAATGTTGAGATATTACTGTTTGTGCATTTACAATATTCATTGATTTTTGCCATTGAAAAACATGTTTTTCATATACCAGAAATGTTTGAAGCTACTGACTGAATGAAAGGAGCTGGCATCTCACTCTCTTTGAATCTTCTTTATCATGCTAGGATTAGCAGGAAAAAGCAAAAAATTTCAGAATTGCACCTTGCAATGTGGAGATATTACTGTTTGTGCATTTACAATATTCATTGATTTTTGCCATTGAAAAACATGTTTTTCATATACCAGAAATGTTTGAAGCTACTGACTGAATGAAAGGAGCTGGCATCTCACTCTCTTTGAATCTTCTTTATCATGCTAGGATTAACAGGAAAAAGCAAAGAATTTCAGAATTGCACCTTGCAATGTGGAGATATTACTGTTTGTGCATTTACAATATTCATTGATTTTTGCCATTGAAAAACATGTTTTTCATATACCAGAAATGTTTGAAGCTACTGACTGAATGAAAGGAGCTGGCATCTCACTCTCTTTGAATCTTCTTTATCATGCTAGGATTAACAGGAAAAAGCTAAAAATTTCAGAATTGCACCGTGCAATGTGGAGATATTACTGTTTGTGCATTTACAATATTCATTGATTTTTGCCATTGAAAAACATGTTTTTCATATACCAGAAATGTTTGAAGCTACTGACTGAATGAAAGGAGCTGGCATCTCACTCTCTTTGAATCTTCTTTATCATGCTAGGATTAGCAGGAAAAAGCAAAAAATTTCAGAATTGCACCTTGCAATGTGGAGATATTACTGTTTGTGCATTTACAATATTCATTGATTTTTGCCATTGAAAAACATGTTTTTCATATACCAGAAATGTTTGAAGCTACTGACTGAATGAAAGGAGCTGGCATCTCACTCTCTTTGAATCTTCTTTATCATGCTAGGATTAACAGGAAAAAGCTAAAAATTTCAGAATTGCACCGTGCAATGTGGAGATATTACTGTTTGTGCATTTACAATATTCATTGATTTTTGCCATTGAAAAACATGTTTTTCATATACCAGAAATGTTTGAAGCTACTGACTGAATGAAAGGAGCTGGCATCTCACTCTCTTTGAATCTTCTTTATCATGCTAGGATTAGCAGGAAAAAGCAAAAAATTTCAGAATTGCACCTTGCAATGTGGAGATATTACTGTTTGTGCATTTACAATATTCATTGATTTTTGCCATTGAAAAACATGTTTTTCATATACCAGAAATGTTTGAAGCTACTGACTGAATGAAAGGAGCTGGCATCTCACTCTCTTTGAATCTTCTTTATCATGCTAGGATTAACAGGAAAAAGCAAAAAATTTCAGAATTGCACCTTGCAATGTGGAGATATTACTGTTTGTGCATTTACAATATTCATTGATTTTTGCCATTGAAAAACGTTTTTCATATACCAGAAATGTTTGAAGCTACTGACTGAATGAAAGGAGCTGGCATCTCACTCTCTTTGAATCTTCTTTATCATGCTAGGATTAACAGGAAAAAGCTAAAAATTTCAGAATTGCACCGTGCAATGTTGAGATATTACTGTTTGTGCATTTACAATATTCATTGATTTTTGCCATTGAAAAACATGTTTTTCATATACCAGAAATGTTTGAAGCTACTGACTGAATGAAAGGAGCTGGCATCTCACTCTCTTTGAATCTTCTTTATCATGCTAGGATTAACAGGAAAAAGCAAAGAATTTCAGAATTGCACCTTGCAATGTGGAGATATTACTGTTTGTGCATTTACAATATTCATTGATTTTTGCCATTGAAAAACATGTTTTTCATATACCAGAAATGTTTGAAGCTACTGACTGAATGAAAGGAGCTGGCATCTCACTCTCTTTGAATCTTCTTTATCATGCTAGGATTAACAGGAAAAAGCTAAAAATTTCAGAATTGCACCGTGCAATGTGGAGATATTACTGTTTGTGCATTTACAATATTCATTGATTTTTGCCATTGAAAAACATGTTTTTCATATACCAGAAATGTTTGAAGCTACTGACAATGAAAGGAGCTGGCATCTCACTCTCTTTGAATCTTCTTTATCATGCTAGGATTAGCAGGAAAAAGCAAAAAATTTCAGAATTGCACCTTGCAATGTGGAGATATTACTGTTTGTGCATTTACAATATTCATTGATTTTTGCCATTGAAAAACATGTTTTTCATATACCAGAAATGTTTGAAGCTACTGACTGAATGAAAGGAGCTGGCATCTCACTCTCTTTGAATCTTTATCATGCTAGGATTAACAGGAAAAAGCTAAAAATTTCAGAATTGCACCGTGCAATGTGGAGATATTACTGTTTGTGCATTTACAATATTCATTGATTTTTGCCATTGAAAAACATGTTTTTCATATACCAGAAATGTTTGAAGCTACTGACTGAATGAAAGGAGCTGGCATCTCACTCTCTTTGAATCTTCTTTATCATGCTAGGATTAGCAGGAAAAAGCAAAAAATTTCAGAATTGCACCTTGCAATGTGGAGATATTACTGTTTGTGCATTTACAATATTCATTGATTTTTGCCATTGAAAAACATGTTTTTCATATACCAGAAATGTTTGAAGCTACTGACTGAATGAAAGGAGCTGGCATCTCACTCTCTTTGAATCTTCTTTATCATGCTAGGATTAACAGGAAAAAGCAAAGAATTTCAGAATTGCACCTTGCAATGTGGAGATATTACTGTTTGTGCATTTACAATATTCATTGATTTTTGCCATTGAAAAACATGTTTTTCATATACCAGAAATGTTTGAAGCTACTGACTGAATGAAAGGAGCTGGCATCTCACTCTCTTTGAATCTTCTTTATCATGCTAGGATTAACAGGAAAAAGCTAAAAATTTCAGAATTGCACCGTGCAATGTTGAGATATTACTGTTTGTGCATTTACAATATTCATTGATTTTTGCCATTGAAAAACATGTTTTTCATATACCAGAAATGTTTGAAGCTACTGACTGAATGAAAGGAGCTGGCATCTCACTCTCTTTGAATCTTCTTTATCATGCTAGGATTAGCAGGAAAAAGCAAAAAATTTCAGAATTGCACCTTGCAATGTGGAGATATTACTGTTTGTGCATTTACAATATTCATTGATTTTTGCCATTGAAAAACATGTTTTTCATATACCAGAAATGTTTGAAGCTACTGACTGAATGAAAGGAGCTGGCATCTCACTCTCTTTGAATCTTCTTTATCATGCTAGGATTAACAGGAAAAAGCAAAGAATTTCAGAATTGCACCTTGCAATGTGGAGATATTACTGTTTGTGCATTTACAATATTCATTGATTTTTGCCATTGAAAAACATGTTTTTCATATACCAGAAATGTTTGAAGCTACTGACTGAATGAAAGGAGCTGGCATCTCACTCTCTTTGAATCTTCTTTATCATGCTAGGATTAACAGGAAAAAGCTAAAAATTTCAGAATTGCACCGTGCAATGTGGAGATATTACTGTTTGTGCATTTACAATATTCATTGATTTTTGCCATTGAAAAACATGTTTTTCATATACCAGAAATGTTTGAAGCTACTGACTGAATGAAAGGAGCTGGCATCTCACTCTCTTTGAATCTTCTTTATCATGCTAGGATTAGCAGGAAAAAGCAAAAAATTTCAGAATTGCACCTTGCAATGTGGAGATATTACTGTTTGTGCATTTACAATATTCATTGATTTTTGCCATTGAAAAACATATTTTTCATATACCAGAAATGTTTGAAGCTACTGACTGAATGAAAGGAGCTGGCATCTCACTCTCTTTGAATCTTTTCATGCTAGGATTAACAGGAAAAAGCTAAAAATTTCAGAATTGCACCGTGCAATGTGGAGATATTACTGTTTGTGCATTTACAATATTCATTGATTTTTGCCATTGAAAAACATGTTTTTCATATACCAGAAATGTTTGAAGCTACTGACTGAATGAAAGGAGCTGGCATCTCACTCTCTTTGAATCTTCTTTATCATGCTAGGATTAGCAGGAAAAAGCAAAAAATTTCAGAATTGCACCTTGCAATGTGGAGATATTACTGTTTGTGCATTTACAATATTCATTGATTTTTGCCATTGAAAAACATGTTTTTCATATACCAGAAATGTTTGAAGCTACTGACTGAATGAAAGGAGCTGGCATCTCACTCTCTTTGAATCTTCTTTATCATGCTAGGATTAACAGGAAAAAGCAAAAAATTTCAGAATTGCACCTTGCAATGTGGAGATATTACTGTTTGTGCATTTACAATATTCATTGATTTTTGCCATTGAAAAACGTTTTTCATATACCAGAAATGTTTGAAGCTACTGACTGAATGAAAGGAGCTGGCATCTCACTCTCTTTGAATCTTCTTTATCATGCTAGGATTAACAGGAAAAAGCTAAAAATTTCAGAATTGCACCGTGCAATGTTGAGATATTACTGTTTGTGCATTTACAATATTCATTGATTTTTGCCATTGAAAAACATGTTTTTCATATACCAGAAATGTTTGAAGCTACTGACTGAATGAAAGGAGCTGGCATCTCACTCTCTTTGAATCTTCTTTATCATGCTAGGATTAACAGGAAAAAGCAAAGAATTTCAGAATTGCACCTTGCAATGTGGAGATATTACTGTTTGTGCATTTACAATATTCATTGATTTTTGCCATTGAAAAACATGTTTTTCATATACCAGAAATGTTTGAAGCTACTGACTGAATGAAAGGAGCTGGCATCTCACTCTTTGAATCTTCTTTATCATGCTAGGATTAACAGGAAAAAGCTAAAAATTTCAGAATTGCACCGTGCAATGTGGAGATATTACTGTTTGTGCATTTACAATATTCATTGATTTTTGCCATTGAAAAACATGTTTTTCATATACCAGAAATGTTTGAAGCTACTGACAATGAAAGGAGCTGGCATCTCACTCTCTTTGAATCTTCTTTATCATGCTAGGATTAGCAGGAAAAAGCAAAAAATTTCAGAATTGCACCTTGCAATGTGGAGATATTACTGTTTGTGCATTTACAATATTCATTGATTTTTGCCATTGAAAAACATGTTTTTCATATACCAGAAATGTTTGAAGCTACTGACTGAATGAAAGGAGCTGGCATCTCACTCTCTTTGAATCTTCTTTATCATGCTAGGATTAACAGGAAAAAGCTAAAAATTTCAGAATTGCACCGTGCAATGTTGAGATATTACTGTTTGTGCATTTACAATATTCATTGATTTTTGCCATTGAAAAACATGTTTTTCATATACCAGAAATGTTTGAAGCTACTGACTGAATGAAAGGAGCTGGCATCTCACTGTCTTTGAATCTTCTTTATCATGCTAGGATTAGCAGGAAAAAGCAAAAAATTTCAGAATTGCACCTTGCAATGTGGAGATATTACTGTTTGTGCATTTACAATATTCATTGATTTTTGCCATTGAAAAACATGTTTTTCATATACCAGAAATGTTTGAAGCTACTGACTGAATGAAAGGAGCTGGCATCTCACTCTCTTTGAATCTTCTTTATCATGCTAGGATTAACAGGAAAAAGCAAAGAATTTCAGAATTGCACCTTGCAATGTGGAGATATTACTGTTTGTGCATTTACAATATTCATTGATTTTTGCCATTGAAAAACATGTTTTTCATATACCAGAAATGTTTGAAGCTACTGACTGAATGAAAGGAGCTGGCATCTCACTCTCTTTGAATCTTCTTTATCATGCTAGGATTAACAGGAAAAAGCTAAAAATTTCAGAATTGCACCGTGCAATGTGGAGATATTACTGTTTGTGCATTTACAATATTCATTGATTTTTGCCATTGAAAAACATGTTTTTCATATACCAGAAATGTTTGAAGCTACTGACTGAATGAAAGGAGCTGGCATCTCACTCTCTTTGAATCTTCTTTATCATGCTAGGATTAGCAGGAAAAAGCAAAAAATTTCAGAATTGCACCTTGCAATGTGGAGATATTACTGTTTGTGCATTTACAATATTCATTGATTTTTGCCATTGAAAAACATGTTTTTCATATACCAGAAATGTTTGAAGCTACTGACTGAATGAAAGGAGCTGGCATCTCACTCTCTTTGAATCTTCTTTATCATGCTAGGATTAACAGGAAAAAGCTAAAAATTTCAGAATTGCACCGTGCAATGTGGAGATATTACTGTTTGTGCATTTACAATATTCATTGATTTTTGCCATTGAAAAACATGTTTTTCATATACCAGAAATGTTTGAAGCTACTGACTGAATGAAAGGAGCTGGCATCTCACTCTCTTTGAATCTTCTTTATCATGCTAGGATTAGCAGGAAAAAGCAAAAAATTTCAGAATTGCACCTTGCAATGTGGAGATATTACTGTTTGTGCATTTACAATATTCATTGATTTTTGCCATTGAAAAACATGTTTTTCATATACCAGAAATGTTTGAAGCTACTGACTGAATGAAAGGAGCTGGCATCTCACTCTCTTTGAATCTTCTTTATCATGCTAGGATTAACAGGAAAAAGCAAAAAATTTCAGAATTGCACCTTGCAATGTGGAGATATTACTGTTTGTGCATTTACAATATTCATTGATTTTTGCCATTGAAAAACGTTTTTCATATACCAGAAATGTTTGAAGCTACTGACTGAATGAAAGGAGCTGGCATCTCACTCTCTTTGAATCTTCTTTATCATGCTAGGATTAACAGGAAAAAGCTAAAAATTTCAGAATTGCACCGTGCAATGTTGAGATATTACTGTTTGTGCATTTACAATATTCATTGATTTTTGCCATTGAAAAACATGTTTTTCATATACCAGAAATGTTTGAAGCTACTGACTGAATGAAAGGAGCTGGCATCTCACTCTCTTTGAATCTTCTTTATCATGCTAGGATTAACAGGAAAAAGCTAAAAATTTCAGAATTGCACCGTGCAATGTGGAGATATTACTGTTTGTGCATTTACAATATTCATTGATTTTTGCCATTGAAAAACATGTTTTTCATATACCAGAAATGTTTGAAGCTACTGACTGAATGAAAGGAGCTGGCATCTCACTCTCTTTGAATCTTCTTTATCATGCTAGGATTAACAGGAAAAAGCAAAGAATTTCAGAATTGCACCTTGCAATGTGGAGATATTACTGTTTGTGCATTTACAATATTCATTGATTTTTGCCATTGAAAAACATGTTTTTCATATACCAGAAATGTTTGAAGCTACTGACTGAATGAAAGGAGCTGGCATCTCACTCTCTTTGAATCTTCTTTATCATGCTAGGATTAACAGGAAAAAGCTAAAAATTTCAGAATTGCACCGTGCAATGTGGAGATATTACTGTTTGTGCATTTACAATATTCATTGATTTTTGCCATTGAAAAACATGTTTTTCATATACCAGAAATGTTTGAAGCTACTGACTGAATGAAAGGAGCTGGCATCTCACTCTCTTTGAATCTTCTTTATCATGCTAGGATTAGCAGGAAAAAGCAAAAAATTTCAGAATTGCACCTTGCAATGTGGAGATATTACTGTTTGTGCATTTACAATATTCATTGATTTTTGCCATTGAAAAACATGTTTTTCATATACCAGAAATGTTTGAAGCTACTGACTGAATGAAAGGAGCTGGCATCTCACTCTCTTTGAATCTTCTTTATCATGCTAGGATTAACAGGAAAAAGCTAAAAATTTCAGAATTGCACCGTGCAATGTGGAGATATTACTGTTTGTGCATTTACAATATTCATTGATTTTTGCCATTGAAAAACATGTTTTTCATATACCAGAAATGTTTGAAGCTACTGACTGAATGAAAGGAGCTGGCATCTCACTCTCTTTGAATCTTCTTTATCATGCTAGGATTAGCAGGAAAAAGCAAAAAATTTCAGAATTGCACCTTGCAATGTGGAGATATTACTGTTTGTGCATTTACAATATTCATTGATTTTTGCCATTGAAAAACATGTTTTTCATATACCAGAAATGTTTGAAGCTACTGACTGAATGAAAGGAGCTGGCATCTCACTCTCTTTGAATCTTCTTTATCATGCTAGGATTAACAGGAAAAAGCAAAAAATTTCAGAATTGCACCTTGCAATGTGGAGATATTACTGTTTGTGCATTTACAATATTCATTGATTTTTGCCATTGAAAAACGTTTTTCATATACCAGAAATGTTTGAAGCTACTGACTGAATGAAAGGAGCTGGCATCTCACTCTCTTTGAATCTTCTTTATCATGCTAGGATTAACAGGAAAAAGCTAAAAATTTCAGAATTGCACCGTGCAATGTTGAGATATTACTGTTTGTGCATTTACAATATTCATTGATTTTTGCCATTGAAAAACATGTTTTTCATATACCAGAAATGTTTGAAGCTACTGACTGAATGAAAGGAGCTGGCATCTCACTCTCTTTGAATCTTCTTTATCATGCTAGGATTAACAGGAAAAAGCAAAGAATTTCAGAATTGCACCTTGCAATGTGGAGATATTACTGTTTGTGCATTTACAATATTCATTGATTTTTGCCATTGAAAAACATGTTTTTCATATACCAGAAATGTTTGAAGCTACTGACTGAATGAAAGGAGCTGGCATCTCACTCTCTTTGAATCTTCTTTATCATGCTAGGATTAACAGGAAAAAGCTAAAAATTTCAGAATTGCACCGTGCAATGTGGAGATATTACTGTTTGTGCATTTACAATATTCATTGATTTTTGCCATTGAAAAACATGTTTTTCATATACCAGAAATGTTTGAAGCTACTGACAATGAAAGGAGCTGGCATCTCACTCTCTTTGAATCTTCTTTATCATGCTAGGATTAGCAGGAAAAAGCAAAAAATTTCAGAATTGCACCTTGCAATGTGGAGATATTACTGTTTGTGCATTTACAATATTCATTGATTTTTGCCATTGAAAAACATGTTTTTCATATACCAGAAATGTTTGAAGCTACTGACTGAATGAAAGGAGCTGGCATCTCACTCTCTTTGAATCTTCTTTATCATGCTAGGATTAACAGGAAAAAGCTAAAAATTTCAGAATTGCACCGTGCAATGTTGAGATATTACTGTTTGTGCATTTACAATATTCATTGATTTTTGCCATTGAAAAACATGTTTTTCATATACCAGAAATGTTTGAAGCTACTGACTGAATGAAAGGAGCTGGCATCTCACTCTCTTTGAATCTTCTTTATCATGCTAGGATTAGCAGGAAAAAGCAAAAAATTTCAGAATTGCACCTTGCAATGTGGAGGTATTACTGTTTGTGCATTTACAATATTCATTGATTTTTGCCATTGAAAAACATGTTTTTCATATACCAGAAATGTTTGAAGCTACTGACTGAATGAAAGGAGCTGGCATCTCACTCTCTTTGAATCTTCTTTATCATGCTAGGATTAACAGGAAAAAGCAAAGAATTTCAGAATTGCACCTTGCAATGTGGAGATATTACTGTTTGTGCATTTACAATATTCATTGATTTTTGCCATTGAAAAACATGTTTTTCATATACCAGAAATGTTTGAAGCTACTGACTGAATGAAAGGAGCTGGCATCTCACTCTCTTTGAATCTTCTTTATCATGCTAGGATTAACAGGAAAAAGCTAAAAATTTCAGAATTGCACCGTGCAATGTTGAGATATTACTGTTTGTGCATTTACAATATTCATTGATTTTTGCCATTGAAAAACATGTTTTTCATATACCAGAAATGTTTGAAGCTACTGACTGAATGAAAGGAGCTGGCATCTCACTCTCTTTGAATCTTCTTTATCATGCTAGGATTAGCAGGAAAAAGCAAAAAATTTCAGAATTGCACCTTGCAATGTGGAGATATTACTGTTTGTGCATTTACAATATTCATTGATTTTTGCCATTGAAAAACATGTTTTTCATATACCAGAAATGTTTGAAGCTACTGACTGAATGAAAGGAGCTGGCATCTCACTCTCTTTGAATCTTCTTTATCATGCTAGGATTAACAGGAAAAAGCAAAGAATTTCAGAATTGCACCTTGCAATGTGGAGATATTACTGTGTGCATTTACAATATTCATTGATTTTTGCCATTGAAAAACATGTTTTTCATATACCAGAAATGTTTGAAGCTACTGACTGAATGAAAGGAGCTGGCATCTCACTCTCTTTGAATCTTCTTTATCATGCTAGGATTAACAGGAAAAAGCTAAAAATTTCAGAATTGCACCGTGCAATGTGGAGATATTACTGTTTGTGCATTTACAATATTCATTGATTTTTGCCATTGAAAAACATGTTTTTCATATACCAGAAATGTTTGAAGCTACTGACTGAATGAAAGGAGCTGGCATCTCACTCTCTTTGAATCTTCTTTATCATGCTAGGATTAGCAGGAAAAAGCAAAAAATTTCAGAATTGCACCTTGCAATGTGGAGATATTACTGTTTGTGCATTTACAATATTCATTGATTTTTGCCATTGAAAAACATGTTTTTCATATACCAGAAATGTTTGAAGCTACTGACTGAATGAAAGGAGCTGGCATCTCACTCTCTTTGAATCTTTATCATGCTAGGATTAACAGGAAAAAGCTAAAAATTTCAGAATTGCACCGTGCAATGTGGAGATATTACTGTTTGTGCATTTACAATATTCATTGATTTTTGCCATTGAAAAACATGTTTTTCATACACCAGAAATGTTTGAAGCTACTGACTGAATGAAAGGAGCTGGCATCTCACTCTCTTTGAATCTTCTTTATCATGCTAGGATTAGCAGGAAAAAGCAAAAAATTTCAGAATTGCACCTTGCAATGTGGAGATATTACTGTTTGTGCATTTACAATATTCATTGATTTTTGCCATTGAAAAACATGTTTTTCATATACCAGAAATGTTTGAAGCTACTGACTGAATGAAAGGAGCTGGCATCTCACTCTCTTTGAATCTTCTTTATCATGCTAGGATTAACAGGAAAAAGCTAAAAATTTCAGAATTGCACCGTGCAATGTGGAGATATTACTGTTTGTGCATTTACAATATTCATTGATTTTTGCCATTGAAAAACATGTTTTTCATATACCAGAAATGTTTGAAGCTACTGACTGAATGAAAGGAGCTGGCATCTCACTCTCTTTGAATCTTCTTTATCATGCTAGGATTAGCAGGAAAAAGCAAAAAATTTCAGAATTGCACCTTGCAATGTGGAGATATTACTGTTTGTGCATTTACAATATTCATTGATTTTTGCCATTGAAAAACATGTTTTTCATATACCAGAAATGTTTGAAGCTACTGACTGAATGAAAGGAGCTGGCATCTCACTCTCTTTGAATCTTTATCATGCTAGGATTAACAGGAAAAAGCTAAAAATTTCAGAATTGCACCGTGCAATGTGGAGATATTACTGTTTGTGCATTTACAATATTCATTGATTTTTGCCATTGAAAAACATGTTTTTCATATACCAGAAATGTTTGAAGCTACTGACTGAATGAAAGGAGCTGGCATCTCACTCTCTTTGAATCTTCTTTATCATGCTAGGATTAGCAGGAAAAAGCAAAAAATTTCAGAATTGCACCTTGCAATGTGGAGATATTACTGTTTGTGCATTTACAATATTCATTGATTTTTGCCATTGAAAAACATGTTTTTCATATACCAGAAATGTTTGAAGCTACTGACTGAATGAAAGGAGCTGGCATCTCACTCTCTTTGAATCTTCTTTATCATGCTAGGATTAACAGGAAAAAGCAAAAAATTTCAGAATTGCACCTTGCAATGTGGAGATATTACTGTTTGTGCATTTACAATATTCATTGATTTTTGCCATTGAAAAACGTTTTTCATATACCAGAAATGTTTGAAGCTACTGACTGAATGAAAGGAGCTGGCATCTCACTCTCTTTGAATCTTCTTTATCATGCTAGGATTAACAGGAAAAAGCTAAAAATTTCAGAATTGCACCGTGCAATGTTGAGATATTACTGTTTGTGCATTTACAATATTCATTGATTTTTGCCATTGAAAAACATGTTTTTCATATACCAGAAATGTTTGAAGCTACTGACTGAATGAAAGGAGCTGGCATCTCACTCTCTTTGAATCTTCTTTATCATGCTAGGATTAACAGGAAAAAGCAAAGAATTTCAGAATTGCACCTTGCAATGTGGAGATATTACTGTTTGTGCATTTACAATATTCATTGATTTTTGCCATTGAAAAACATGTTTTTCATATACCAGAAATGTTTGAAGCTACTGACTGAATGAAAGGAGCTGGCATCTCACTCTCTTTGAATCTTCTTTATCATGCTAGGATTAACAGGAAAAAGCTAAAAATTTCAGAATTGCACCGTGCAATGTGGAGATATTACTGTTTGTGCATTTACAATATTCATTGATCTTTGCCATTGAAAAACATGTTTTTCATATACCAGAAATGTTTGAAGCTACTGACAATGAAAGGAGCTGGCATCTCACTCTCTTTGAATCTTCTTTATCATGCTAGGATTAGCAGGAAAAAGCAAAAAATTTCAGAATTGCACCTTGCAATGTGGAGATATTACTGTTTGTGCATTTACAATATTCATTGATTTTTGCCATTGAAAAACATGTTTTTCATATACCAGAAATGTTTGAAGCTACTGACAATGAAAGGAGCTGGCATCTCACTCTCTTTGAATCTTCTTTATCATGCTAGGATTAACAGGAAAAAGCTAAAAATTTCAGAATTGCACCGTGCAATGTTGAGATATTACTGTTTGTGCATTTACAATATTCATTGATTTTTGCCATTGAAAAACATGTTTTTCATATACCAGAAATGTTTGAAGCTACTGACTGAATGAAAGGAGCTGGCATCTCACTCTCTTTGAATCTTCTTTATCATGCTAGGATTAGCAGGAAAAAGCAAAAAATTTCAGAATTGCACCTTGCAATGTGGAGATATTACTGTTTGTGCATTTACAATATTCATTGATTTTTGCCATTGAAAAACATGTTTTTCATATACCAGAAATGTTTGAAGCTACTGACTGAATGAAAGGAGCTGGCATCTCACTCTCTTTGAATCTTCTTTATCATGCTAGGATTAACAGGAAAAAGCAAAGAATTTCAGAATTGCACCTTGCAATGTGGAGATATTACTGTTTGTGCATTTACAATATTCATTGATTTTTGCCATTGAAAAACATGTTTTTCATATACCAGAAATGTTTGAAGCTACTGACTGAATGAAAGGAGCTGGCATCTCACTCTCTTTGAATCTTCTTTATCATGCTAGGATTAACAGGAAAAAGCTAAAAATTTCAGAATTGCACCGTGCAATGTGGAGATATTACTGTTTGTGCATTTACAATATTCATTGATTTTTGCCATTGAAAAACATGTTTTTCATATACCAGAAATGTTTGAAGCTACTGACTGAATGAAAGGAGCTGGCATCTCACTCTCTTTGAATCTTCTTTATCATGCTAGGATTAGCAGGAAAAAGCAAAAAATTTCAGAATTGCACCTTGCAATGTGGAGATATTACTGTTTGTGCATTTACAATATTCATTGATTTTTGCCATTGAAAAACATGTTTTTCATATACCAGAAATGTTTGAAGCTACTGACTGAATGAAAGGAGCTGGCATCTCACTCTCTTTGAATCTTCTTTATCATGCTAGGATTAACAGGAAAAAGCTAAAAATTTCAGAATTGCACCGTGCAATGTGGAGATATTACTGTTTGTGCATTTACAATATTCATTGATTTTTGCCATTGAAAAACATGTTTTTCATATACCAGAAATGTTTGAAGCTACTGACTGAATGAAAGGAGCTGGCATCTCACTCTCTTTGAATCTTCTTTATCATGCTAGGATTAGCAGGAAAAAGCAAAAAATTTCAGAATTGCACCTTGCAATGTGGAGATATTACTGTTTGTGCATTTACAATATTCATTGATTTTTGCCATTGAAAAACATGTTTTTCATATACCAGAAATGTTTGAAGCTACTGACTGAATGAAAGGAGCTGGCATCTCACTCTCTTTGAATCTTCTTTATCATGCTAGGATTAACAGGAAAAAGCAAAAAATTTCAGAATTGCACCGTGCAATGTGGAGATATTACTGTTTGTGCATTTACAATATTCATTGATTTTTGCCATTGAAAAACATGTTTTTCATATACCAGAAATGTTTGAAGCTACTGACTGAATGAAAGGAGCTGGCATCTCACTCTCTTTGAATCTTTATCATGCTAGGATTAACAGGAAAAAGCTAAAAATTTCAGAATTGCACCGTGCAATGTGGAGATATTACTGTTTGTGCATTTACAATATTCATTGATTTTTGCCATTGAAAAACATGTTTTTCATATACCAGAAATGTTTGAAGCTACTGACTGAATGAAAGGAGCTGGCATCTCACTCTCTTTGAATCTTCTTTATCATGCTAGGATTAGCAGGAAAAAGCAAAAAATTTCAGAATTGCACCTTGCAATGTGGAGATATTACTGTTTGTGCATTTACAATATTCATTGATTTTTGCCATTGAAAAACATGTTTTTCATATACCAGAAATGTTTGAAGCTACTGACTGAATGAAAGGAGCTGGCATCTCACTCTCTTTGAATCTTCTTTATCATGCTAGGATTAACAGGAAAAAGCAAAGAATTTCAGAATTGCACCTTGCAATGTGGAGATATTACTGTTTGTGCATTTACAATATTCATTGATTTTTGCCATTGAAAAACATGTTTTTCATATACCAGAAATGTTTGAAGCTACTGACTGAATGAAAGGAGCTGGCATCTCACTCTCTTTGAATCTTCTTTATCATGCTAGGATTAACAGGAAAAAGCTAAAAATTTCAGAATTGCACCGTGCAATGTGGAGATATTACTGTTTGTGCATTTACAATATTCATTGATTTTTGCCATTGAAAAACATGTTTTTCATATACCAGAAATGTTTGAAGCTACTGACTGAATGAAAGGAGCTGGCATCTCACTCTCTTTGAATCTTCTTTATCATGCTAGGATTAGCAGGAAAAAGCAAAAAATTTCAGAATTGCACCTTGCAATGTGGAGATATTACTGTTTGTGCATTTACAATATTCATTGATTTTTGCCATTGAAAAACATGTTTTTCATATACCAGAAATGTTTGAAGCTACTGACTGAATGAAAGGAGCTGGCATCTCACTCTCTTTGAATCTTTATCATGCTAGGATTAACAGGAAAAAGCTAAAAATTTCAGAATTGCACCGTGCAATGTGGAGATATTACTGTTTGTGCATTTACAATATTCATTGATTTTTGCCATTGAAAAACATGTTTTTCATATACCAGAAATGTTTGAAGCTACTGACTGAATGAAAGGAGCTGGCATCTCACTCTCTTTGAATCTTCTTTATCATGCTAGGATTAGCAGGAAAAAGCAAAAAATTTCAGAATTGCACCTTGCAATGTGGAGATATTACTGTTTGTGCATTTACAATATTCATTGATTTTTGCCATTGAAAAACATGTTTTTCATATACCAGAAATGTTTGAAGCTACTGACTGAATGAAAGGAGCTGGCATCTCACTCTCTTTGAATCTTCTTTATCATGCTAGGATTAACAGGAAAAAGCAAAAAATTTCAGAATTGCACCTTGCAATGTGGAGATATTACTGTTTGTGCATTTACAATATTCATTGATTTTTGCCATTGAAAAACGTTTTTCATATACCAGAAATGTTTGAAGCTACTGACT
>NW_027371999.1:0-19177 GCF_046119375.1 Phyllobates terribilis
CTGTTCCGCTGGTGGTGGTGCCCCCTCCTCTACTCCGGAGCCGCTCTGCTCCTGCCTCTTCACAGACCGGCACCTCCGGTATATAGGGCTCTCACCCCGCAGCACCTGGGGCTGATTTATTGGCGGGGATATCTCCCTCCTGCTGCTGGGGGGGCCGTTTTGCTCCTCCCTGCCTTTAACTGACAGGTGCCACTGGTCCTCCCCCTCCGTTCCATTTACCCCCGCTGTGCCGCTCTGCTGACTGTGTCCCTCCGGTCTCCGGACCCTGCAGACCCCTGTGACTGCCTCCCCCTATTGTGGTAGCGCCGCCGCGCTCTGGTCTGCCCCTGGTCCTGCGCTGCAGCAGCACCGCTGTCCTTCAGTGTCCCGGCATCCAGAATCAGCTGATCAGTTTTAAATTCTCCCGCCCCCTGCTGCAGCGTGGCTCTGGCTCTGCACTGCTGTCCATGGTGCTGATTCTATATTAATCAGATTCTCCTGTCCCCTGCTGCAGCGTCGCTCTACACTGCTGTCCAAGGTGCTGATCTTGTATTAGTCAAATCTCCTGCCTTCTGCTACAGCCTCGATCAGCACTGCTGTCCATGGTGCTGATTTTATATCAGTACTGATACAGAGGTCTTTTAAACACCAAACGGTGTATTATCATCTTGACTGTGAGACTTGATCCTGAGGGGAGGGGGGGGATAGGAGGATCTGTTTTTGCCTGTATATATACATACTGTATCTACGCTACCGGATATATATATACCAGTTGGTGCTCATGGAACTCTACAGATCTGCAAGCCTCCATAATAATTAGCTTTCTGCTAAAAATATATGTGCCTTTTATTTTTATCTCCCAGGTCAATTTCATTATTTCTTTGATATTTTTGATTGTGACTTACATTTAAAGGGTTGCATTCTAGGGGGTATATAACTCTGCAGTTTTTAAGGGTATTGTTCGCCTTTTGTCGGATTGATATTTGTTTAACGCAAATTTCTTCTAGCCACTGTTCCCAGTCATTCTGCAACCCTAAAGTCTTTTGTCTACTTTTTAGGTCAAATATTTCTAGTGTCTTTTACTGTTTTTTTTTTTTTTTTTTTTTTTTTTTTTTTTTTTTTTTTTTTTTTTTTTTTTTATATACACCTATAGGTCTGATATTTCATAATGGCGACTAATAAAAAAAATACCCAAAAGTCTTTGGAAGCTCCCCATAAAACTAGTGCGGTAAGAGCGAAGTCCTCTCAACGCTTTTCATTTTCAAACCCATCTGAAGATGCTGTCAATACTATCAGTCCACTTAAGTCCAGATCACCTCATAGAAATCCGGAAGACAGACAGAGTTCTAAAGTAAGCTCTCCCACCAAAGAACCTTCTAAAAGTCTATTATCTCCAAAACCTCAGAGAATCCCTGATGCTAAACCTGCCCCTTCTATCGTAGTTAAAGAAAAAAAAGCGGAAGAGATGGATATTTCCATCTCATCAAAGAGAAGGGACCCAGGAGCTTGGAGCAACAAGTATTCTTCACTGGCTACGAGTTCGGAGGAGGAATCCTCGGACACGTCTCCTAATCCTAGTCCAGATAAGAGGCGTGCTAAAAAGGACTTTTCCCCTTCGTCCTCAGACCCTACGCCTAGTGTCCCGGTCAAAATGCCCATTTCACAAGAGTTGGGAAATACCGATCTTGGTTCATATCTGGACAATCTTTTAAAGACGATTGACAGAAATATGAAACTGGGCTTCGAGAAACAGGTAGACACCATGAAATCTACTTTGGAAGCTTTTGGTCTTAAACTGGAGGAAAATACTAAAAGACTTGAAACGGTGGAGGATAAGGTAGAGTCTGTCTCTTCTGATAATTTGGAAATTAAATCCGAGCTCAAAAGACTTAGATTAAAAGTTGCGGATTTGGAGGATAGGAGTAGGAGAAATAATTTGAAGATTAGAGGCATGTCTGAGGATGTTTCTCCCTCAGATATCTCGGCTTTTCTCAAAGACTTATTTCACAAGACAATCCCATCCCTTTCTGAGCAGGATCTTATCATTGATAGGGCCCATCGCTTATTTCGTCCGACCTCCATTTCCTCGGATTTTCCGAGGGATGTAATAGCTAGGTTGCATTTCTTCTCGACCAAAGAGAGAATCTTGAATTATATCAGGGGAAATAGGACTTTTCCAGAGCCTTTCTCGCACTTAAAAATTTTCTCCGATTTTTCCAAAGAAACCATGGATGCAAGAAGGTCATACAAATTGATCACAGATAGACTGAGGGATATGAATATCCCATATAGGTGGGGCTTTCCAGTAAAGTTGCTGATTTTCTTTAACCGGAAAACATTCACTCTTACAGATCCTGATGAAGGCCCCAAATTTTTTGATTTTATAAAAGACATTCCCTACAAAGTTACAAAGGCACCCCACCGCTGAAATGATAAACACTACTCCCTCGGGAGCCCTCTTTAAAAATAATCTCATTTTATCACCTCACCTAACATGCTATAATAAATTTATCATTCTTCTTATATTTAGCCTTCATGGTTTGTCCACATTATTTTTCCCCCCAATCTGAGGGAGAACCTTTTCGGTGAAGGTTCCCTCAGGAGATTTTTTGATTCGTTTTTTTTTCTTTTTCTTTGAATATCTGGTTATTGTTATTACTATCTTTGAATTAATATTAGAGATATTGTATTCCAGCTTTGATTGTCGGTTGATTTTTATTTTTTGGGAATTTGTTGGACCAACTGACCCCTCTCCTTTTGACTTACTTTAATTATTAATTTACCTATGCCTATCAAGATCATCACCTATAATGTAAGAGGCCTAAACAGTCCCAATAAGAGATTCTCCCTTTGGAAGGAATTGGGTCATCTTGGTGCTGATGTTGCGTGTCTTCAGGAGACAAGGTTTGCCGAGGGAAAACACCCTACTTTCACCCACAAACGCTACCCTCATATATTTGAATCCACTAGCGACCGGAAAAAAGCCGGTGTAGCTACAGTGATCAGAGATTCTGTCCCATTTGAGTTTTTAGATCAGCATAAAGATGTCAATGGAAGGTTCCATATATTGCTCTGTAAACTGAATAATCATGAGTGCACTGTTGTTAACCTATACGCCCCAAATAAAAAGCAAATACCCTTTTTGAATAAGGTTTTTAGAAAGGTTGAAGAGGTTAGGAGAGGCGAATTGATTTTTTTGGGAGACTTCAACATGGTCCCGGACGGGCATATGGACTCTTCCTCCCCCAGCCGTCATTTATACCCGACGCTAAATAATTGGCTTTATAAAAATGAACTATTTGATACATTTAGATGTCTGCAAACTACCTCCAAAGAATTCTCCCATTTTTCGGATGCGCACCAAACGGCCTCTAGAATAGACTTAATAATAACTGACGTTTTTTCTTTACCCAAATTCTCTAACGTATCTATAGGCCTTAGGTCTCTATCAGATCATGCCCCTACGTCATGTGAAATTCATATTGGTCCTCTTATTAAAAATGGATTTCTTTGGAAATGTAGATCTTCACTTATTCATAACCCCAAAAACAAAAAAATTATTGAAAAAGCTATTTCTGATTATTTTAGGGAGAACGATACCCCAGATTTATCTAATCCCTTCTCCAGCTGGTGCGCTCACAAGGCCGTCCTTCGTGGTGTACTAATGCAGATATCCTCATCTGAAAAAAAAGAAAAAAGATCAAAAATTAATT
Organism: Phyllobates terribilis; assembly: GCF_046119375.1. Taxonomy (NCBI): domain Eukaryota; kingdom Metazoa; phylum Chordata; class Amphibia; order Anura; family Dendrobatidae; genus Phyllobates; species Phyllobates terribilis. The sequence continues at coordinate 3,693 of NW_027371999.1, forward strand.
CTCTTCAAAAACTGATTAGGGAAAAAGAATTAGAGCAAATTAATCTTCCTTCCCCTTCCCCAATAATTCAAAAAGAACTCTCAAATTTAAGGGTAGAGCTAAAATCAGAAATTTCTTCCTCCTATGATGCAATTATTCGGAAATCAAAATTTAATTACTATGCGGCTCTAAATAAACCTACCCGCTTTATGGCCCGCCTAGTCAAATGTAAAAGAGCAATTAATAGAATAGATAAAATAAAAAACAATAGTGGAATAACGTTTTGCCACCCTAAAGATATAGTGAACCAGTTTGCAAATTTTTACAAAAAACTCTACAACATCAAAACTGATCCTCTAATTTCCCATCCTCACCCAGATGCAATCAACAAATTTTTATCCTCCATTAACCTACCGAAATTGAGCCCTCTGGATCACGAGTCATTGAATAAGCCTTTTTCTAACCTTGAAATTATTAACACAATAAAGCAACTTAAAGATTTCAAGGCTCCGGGTCCAGATGGGTTCATTAATGAGTATTATAAAACTTTTTGTGACCTACTTTCTTCCCCTCTCACGAAAATTTTCAATCATGCTTCCTCAATAAGCTCCTTCCCCTCAGAAATGCTGGAAGCCACCATTACCCTAATACCCAAGTCTAAGGATGAGAGAGATAATGTTAAAAATTATAGGCCCATTTCGCTAATTAACACTGATATTAAGATATATTCGAAAATTCTGGCCAATCGTTTATCGACTATTCTCCCATCTCTCATCAACGATGATCAGATTGGCTTCGTTGGTGGGAGGCAAGCAACTGATGGCTCTAGAAGACTTCTGAATATTATTAAGGTGATAAATACGGCGAAACTCCCAACTTCATTGCTTGCTTTAGACGCTGAAAAAGCTTTCGACAGGTTAAATTGGCTATACCTTAAACTCACCCTTATTAAATTCGGTTTTGATAACAAATTTCTCTCTTCAATTATGGCCCTCTATTCTAACCCCCAAGCAAAAATTTATGTTAACAATTATCTCTCAAATCCAATCCCTATCACAAATGGTACTAGACAGGGTTGCCCACTTTCCCCCCTTCTCTTTGTCCTGGCTATGGAGCCTTTGGCACAGAGGATTAGAGAAAACACTGACATTAGGGGGATTTCTACCCCATCTCGAGAATTTAAAATTGGCCTCTTTGCAGATGATGTTATGCTTTCCTTGCTGGACCCAGTAAATTCGGTTGCGGAAGTTTCGAAGGTTCTAGAACTATTCTCTCAGATTTCTTATTTTAAGATCAATAATGAGAAGTCTAAACTTTTAAACATTAATCTGGACCGTCAGACGAGAGAGGTTTTACACTCGAGATTTTCCTTCGGTTTGGCTAAACGCAATCTGACTTATTTGGGGATCAGTATTGGTAAAACTATTAACTCAACAATTTCTGACAACCTGGTTCTGATTGAGGATATCGTCCGTGGAGATTTGATGGAATTTTTGAAAAGAGATTTGTCATGGTGGGGTAGAGTCCTCTCTATTAAGATGTTTGTTCTACCCAAAATCTTGTATTTTTTCCGCAACTTACCTCTAACTATTTCTCACATCTTTATTCAAAAAATTCAAAATCAGATTAATTCCTATGTCTGGGATAATAAACGTGCGAGGATATCTGCAGATATATTGTACAAGAATAAGTGCAACGGAGGTCTGAGCCACCCTAATATTTTCGCTTACTATTTGGCAAACCTCATCAAACAGAGCAGTAATTGGTTTAATTCTGACAGTCCCCCAGCTTGGATGACTCTGGAGACCTTCTTAAATAATGGTTCTTCTCCCCGTGAATTGTTACTTAGGCATCTCTTTAAACAGTGCACTCATGATTCTTCCCATCCTATTTTCCAGGCGATTATTGACGCCTGGAAAAAAATCGCCAAAAGAAAGAAAAAGAGTCCCCTAAGAGATTCTGATAGGGATAAGTTTTCTTTTGTCAAAAATTTTCCAATTGGTTTTGTTGCTGATCTGTATAACTCTTCCATTCCAGATCAGTGGGACAATAAAGGGTTAAGGAAAATTGGAGACTTCTATGAAGCTTCTGCCTTTATTCCTTTCCAAACTCTTAAAAAAAGATTCAACTTACCTTCCTCTGATTTCTTTTTATACTCTCATTTAAAGAGCATTATTCTGGAATTTATTTCTGGTAAACTTATTGTTTCTGAAACCTCGGTGAACCTGTTAAGCAACCCATCCCACAAAATTTTTTGGAGCCTGAGACACATATATAACAGCTTCAATAATGATCTTTCCTTCCAAAAACACCTCTACATGATACGCTGGGAAAAAGATCTAAAACTCAATTTCCAATCCGATCAATGGGAGAGTGCTGTTCTTTTTTCTCAGGCCTCTAATATATCTATGCCCTTACAAGAGGCTTACTTCAAAATTCTAACCAGATGGTATTACACTCCAATCAGGCTTCACCATATAAAGCCCAGCAACTCTCCCCTTTGTTGGAGGGAGTGCGGCCTTAGGGGAGATCTTTTACATCTCTTTTGGAGCTGCCCTAAAATCCGGAATCTATGGGCTCAGATCTCTTCTTTGGTAGATGACCTTTTAGGCAGACCTGTAGTATTGACCCCTCAAATGGCTTTACTATCCTTAGATCTTGAACCATATAAGTCGTTTGAAAGATCTTTGGTGATTCACTTATTTTCAGTGTGTAAGAACGCATTGGCTTTTTATTGGAGAAAGTCACATGTCCCCACTTTGGAGGACTTAGTTGATAAGATGAATCTCCATAGAATATTTGAACTCAGATTTTCCCTTATCAACAATAATTTACTTAAATTTTCTAGGAAGTGGGATATTTGGCTCACTAAATTCCCTCAACCCTCTCATAACGCTGGAACATCTTAATGTGTGTCGTGTTTAGCTCATTAATATGTTTAATTTTGCTAATGATAGTAATGTGTGTTTAAAGTGTTCAAATTTCTGTATTATCGTATATACTATTTGACGAACAAATTTCTCCCATCTTTCCTGTTTATCCATTCCCGTTTGTTCCCTTTCCCTTTCCTTTCCCTCAGAATTTTTCCCTTATTATGAATATTCTTTTGTCACTACTTTTATGCTACGTGTGTTATTCCCCTGTTAAATTGTTTATTAAAAATAAAAAAAAATATGGTAAAACAAAGAGAGTGAGATGCCAGCTCCTTTCATTCAGTCAGTAGCTTCAAACATTTCTGGACGTTTTTCAATGGCAAAAATCAATGAATATTGTAAATGCACAAACAGTAATATCTCCACATTGCACGGTGCAATTCTGAAATTTTTTGCTTTTTCCTGTTAATCCTAGCATGATAAAGAAGATTCAAAGAGAGTGAGATGCCAGCTCCTTTCATTCAGTCAGTAGCTTCAAACATTTCTGGACGTTTTTCAATGGCAAAAATCAATGAATATTGTAAATGCACAAACAGTAATATCTCCACATTGCACGGTGCAATTCTGAAATTTTTTGCTTTTTCCTGCTAATCCTAGCATGATAAAGAAGATTCAAAGAGAGTGAGATGCCAGCTCCTTTCATTCAGTCAGTAGCTTCAAACATTTCTGGTATATGAAAAACATGTTTTTCAATGGCAAAAATCAATGAATATTGTAAATGCACAAACAGTAATATCTCCACATTGCACGGTGCAATTCTGAAATTTTTAGCTTTTTCCTGTTAATCCTAGCATGATAAAGAAGATTCAAAGAGAGTGAGATGCCAGCTCCTTTCATTCAGTCAGTAGCTTCAAACATTTCTGGACGTTTTTCAATGGCAAAAATCAATGAATATTGTAAATGCACAAACAGTAATATCTCCACATTGCACGGTGCAATTCTGAAATTTTTAGCTTTTTCCTGTTAATCCTAGCATGATAAAGAAGATTCAAAGAGAGTGAGATGCCAGCTCCTTTCATTCAGTCAGTAGCTTCAAACATTTCTGGTATATGAAAAACATGTTTTTCAATGGCAAAAATCAATGAATATTGTAAATGCACAAACAGTAATATCTCCACATTGCACGGTGCAATTCTGAAATTTTTTGCTTTTTCCTGTTAATCCTAGCATGATAAAGAAGATTCAAAGAGAGTGAGATGCCAGCTCCTTTCATTCAGTCAGTAGCTTCAAACATTTCTGGACGTTTTTCAATGGCAAAAATCAATGAATATTGTAAATGCACAAACAGTAATATCTCCACATTGCACGGTGCAATTCTGAAATTTTTAGCTTTTTCCTGTTAATCCTAGCATGATAAAGAAGATTCAAAGAGAGTGAGATGCCAGCTCCTTTCATTCAGTCAGTAGCTTCAAACATTTCTGGTATATAAAAAACATGTTTTTCAATGACAAAAATCAATGAATATTGTAAATGCACAAACAGTAATATCTCCACATTGCACGGTGCAATTCTGAAATTTTTAGCTTTTTCCTGTTAATCCTAGCATGATAAAGAAGATTCAAAGAGAGTGAGATGCCAGCTCCTTTCATTCAGTCAGTAGCTTCAAACATTTCTGGACGTTTTTCAATGGCAAAAATCAATGAATATTGTAAATGCACAAACAGTAATATCTCCACATTGCACGGTGCAATTCTGAAATTTTTAGCTTTTTCCTGTTAATCCTAGCATGATAAAGAAGATTCAAAGAGAGTGAGATGCCAGCTCCTTTCATTCAGTCAGTAGCTTCAAACATTTCTGGACGTTTTTCAATGGCAAAAATCAATGAATATTGTAAATGCACAAACAGTAATATCTCCACATTGCACGGTGCAATTCTGAAATTTTTAGCTTTTTCCTGTTAATCCTAGCATGATAAAGAAGATTCAAAGAGAGTGAGATGCCAGCTCCTTTCATTCAGTCAGTAGCTTCAAACATTTCTGGTATATGAAAAACATGTTTTTCAATGGCAAAAATCAATGAATATTGTAAATGCACAAACAGTAATATCTCCACATTGCACGGTGCAATTCTGAAATTTTTAGCTTTTTCCTGTTAATCCTAGCATGATAAAGAAGATTCAAAGAGAGTGAGATGCCAGCTCCTTTCATTCAGTCAGTAGCTTCAAACATTTCTGGACGTTTTTCAATGGCAAAAATCAATGAATATTGTAAATGCACAAACAGTAATATCTCCACATTGCACGGTGCAATTCTGAAATTTTTAGCTTTTTCCTGTTAATCCTAGCATGATAAAGAAGATTCAAAGAGAGTGAGATGCCAGCTCCTTTCATTCAGTCAGTAGCTTCAAACATTTCTGGTATATGAAAAACATGTTTTTCAATGGCAAAAATCAATGAATATTGTAAATGCACAAACAGTAATATCTCCACATTGCACGGTGCAATTCTGAAATTTTTAGCTTTTTCCTGTTAATCCTAGCATGATAAAGAAGATTCAAAGAGAGTGAGATGCCAGCTCCTTTCATTCAGTCAGTAGCTTCAAACATTTCTGGACGTTTTTCAATGGCAAAAATCAATGAATATTGTAAATGCACAAACAGTAATATCTCCACATTGCACGGTGCAATTCTGAAATTTTTAGCTTTTTCCTGTTAATCCTAGCATGATAAAGAAGATTCAAAGAGAGTGAGATGCCAGCTCCTTTCATTCAGTCAGTAGCTTCAAACATTTCTGGACGTTTTTCAATGGCAAAAATCAATGAATATTGTAAATGCACAAACAGTAATATCTCCACATTGCACGGTGCAATTCTGAAATTTTTAGCTTTTTCCTGTTAATCCTAGCATGATAAAGAAGATTCAAAGAGAGTGAGATGCCAGCTCCTTTCATTCAGTCAGTAGCTTCAAACATTTCTGGACGTTTTTCAATGGCAAAAATCAATGAATATTGTAAATGCACAAACAGTAATATCTCCACATTGCACGGTGCAATTCTGAAATTTTTAGCTTTTTCCTGTTAATCCTAGCATGATAAAGAAGATTCAAAGAGAGTGAGATGCCAGCTCCTTTCATTCAGTCAGTAGCTTCAAACATTTCTGGTATATGAAAAACATGTTTTTCAATGGCAAAAATCAATGAATATTGTAAATGCACAAACAGTAATATCTCCACATTGCACGGTGCAATTCTGAAATTTTTAGCTTTTTCCTGCTAATCCTAGCATGATAAAGAAGATTCAAAGAGAGTGAGATGCCAGCTCCTTTCATTCAGTCAGTAGCTTCAAACATTTCTGGTATATGAAAAACATGTTTTTCAATGGCAAAAATCAATGAATATTGTAAATGCACAAACAGTAATATCTCCACATTGCACGGTGCAATTCTGAAATTTTTAGCTTTTTCCTGTTAATCCTAGCATGATAAAGAAGATTCAAAGAGAGTGAGATGCCAGCTCCTTTCATTCAGTCAGTAGCTTCAAACATTTCTGGTATATGAAAAACATGTTTTTCAATGGCAAAAATCAATGAATATTGTAAATGCACAAACAGTAATATCTCCACATTGCACGGTGCAATTCTGAAATTTTTAGCTTTTTCCTGTTAATCCTAGCATGATAAAGAAGATTCAAAGAGAGTGAGATGCCAGCTCCTTTCATTCAGTCAGTAGCTTCAAACATTTCTGGACGTTTTTCAATGGCAAAAATCAATGAATATTGTAAATGCACAAACAGTAATATCTCCACATTGCACGGTGCAATTCTGAAATTTTTAGCTTTTTCCTGTTAATCCTAGCATGATAAAGAAGATTCAAAGAGAGTGAGATGCCAGCTCCTTTCATTCAGTCAGTAGCTTCAAACATTTCTGGACGTTTTTCAATGGCAAAAATCAATGAATATTGTAAATGCACAAACAGTAATATCTCCACATTGCACGGTGCAATTCTGAAATTTTTAGCTTTTTCCTGTTAATCCTAGCATGATAAAGAAGATTCAAAGAGAGTGAGATGCCAGCTCCTTTCATTCAGTCAGTAGCTTCAAACATTTCTGGTATATGAAAAACATGTTTTTCAATGGCAAAAATCAATGAATATTGTAAATGCACAAACAGTAATATCTCCACATTGCACGGTGCAATTCTGAAATTTTTAGCTTTTTCCTGCTAATCCTAGCATGATAAAGAAGATTCAAAGAGAGTGAGATGCCAGCTCCTTTCATTCAGTCAGTAGCTTCAAACATTTCTGGACGTTTTTCAATGGCAAAAATCAATGAATATTGTAAATGCACAAACAGTAATATCTCCACATTGCACGGTGCAATTCTGAAATTTTTAGCTTTTTCCTGTTAATCCTAGCATGATAAAGAAGATTCAAAGAGAGTGAGATGCCAGCTCCTTTCATTCAGTCAGTAGCTTCAAACATTTCTGGTATATGAAAAACATGTTTTTCAATGGCAAAAATCAATGAATATTGTAAATGCACAAACAGTAATATCTCCACATTGCACGGTGCAATTCTGAAATTTTTAGCTTTTTCCTGTTAATCCTAGCATGATAAAGAAGATTCAAAGAGAGTGAGATGCCAGCTCCTTTCATTCAGTCAGTAGCTTCAAACATTTCTGGACGTTTTTCAATGGCAAAAATCAATGAATATTGTAAATGCACAAACAGTAATATCTCCACATTGCACGGTGCAATTCTGAAATTTTTAGCTTTTTCCTGTTAATCCTAGCATGATAAAGAAGATTCAAAGAGAGTGAGATGCCAGCTCCTTTCATTCAGTCAGTAGCTTCAAACATTTCTGGACGTTTTTCAATGGCAAAAATCAATGAATATTGTAAATGCACAAACAGTAATATCTCCACATTGCACGGTGCAATTCTGAAATTTTTAGCTTTTTCCTGTTAATCCTAGCATGATAAAGAAGATTCAAAGAGAGTGAGATGCCAGCTCCTTTCATTCAGTCAGTAGCTTCAAACATTTCTGGTATATGAAAAACATGTTTTTCAATGGCAAAAATCAATGAATATTGTAAATGCACAAACAGTAATATCTCCACATTGCACGGTGCAATTCTGAAATTTTTAGCTTTTTCCTGTTAATCCTAGCATGATAAAGAAGATTCAAAGAGAGTGAGATGCCAGCTCCTTTCATTCAGTCAGTAGCTTCAAACATTTCTGGACGTTTTTCAATGGCAAAAATCAATGAATATTGTAAATGCACAAACAGTAATATCTCCACATTGCACGGTGCAATTCTGAAATTTTTAGCTTTTTCCTGTTAATCCTAGCATGATAAAGAAGATTCAAAGAGAGTGAGATGCCAGCTCCTTTCATTCAGTCAGTAGCTTCAAACATTTCTGGTATATGAAAAACATGTTTTTCAATGGCAAAAATCAATGAATATTGTAAATGCACAAACAGTAATATCTCCACATTGCACGGTGCAATTCTGAAATTTTTAGCTTTTTCCTGCTAATCCTAGCATGATAAAGAAGATTCAAAGAGAGTGAGATGCCAGCTCCTTTCATTCAGTCAGTAGCTTCAAACATTTCTGGACGTTTTTCAATGGCAAAAATCAATGAATATTGTAAATGCACAAACAGTAATATCTCCACATTGCACGGTGCAATTCTGAAATTTTTAGCTTTTTCCTGTTAATCCTAGCATGATAAAGAAGATTCAAAGAGAGTGAGATGCCAGCTCCTTTCATTCAGTCAGTAGCTTCAAACATTTCTGGTATATGAAAAACATGTTTTTCAATGGCAAAAATCAATGAATATTGTAAATGCACAAACAGTAATATCTCCACATTGCACGGTGCAATTCTGAAATTTTTTGCTTTTTCCTGTTAATCCTAGCATGATAAAGAAGATTCAAAGAGAGTGAGATGCCAGCTCCTTTCATTCAGTCAGTAGCTTCAAACATTTCTGGACGTTTTTCAATGGCAAAAATCAATGAATATTGTAAATGCACAAACAGTAATATCTCCACATTGCACGGTGCAATTCTGAAATTTTTAGCTTTTTCCTGTTAATCCTAGCATGATAAAGAAGATTCAAAGAGAGTGAGATGCCAGCTCCTTTCATTCAGTCAGTAGCTTCAAACATTTCTGGTATATGAAAAACATGTTTTTCAATGGCAAAAATCAATGAATATTGTAAATGCACAAACAGTAATATCTCCACATTGCACGGTGCAATTCTGAAATTTTTAGCTTTTTCCTGTTAATCCTAGCATGATAAAGAAGATTCAAAGAGAGTGAGATGCCAGCTCCTTTCATTCAGTCAGTAGCTTCAAACATTTCTGGACGTTTTTCAATGGCAAAAATCAATGAATATTGTAAATGCACAAACAGTAATATCTCCACATTGCACGGTGCAATTCTGAAATTTTTTGCTTTTTCCTGTTAATCCTAGCATGATAAAGAAGATTCAAAGAGAGTGAGATGCCAGCTCCTTTCATTCAGTCAGTAGCTTCAAACATTTCTGGACGTTTTTCAATGGCAAAAATCAATGAATATTGTAAATGCACAAACAGTAATATCTCCACATTGCACGGTGCAATTCTGAAATTTTTTGCTTTTTCCTGCTAATCCTAGCATGATAAAGAAGATTCAAAGAGAGTGAGATGCCAGCTCCTTTCATTCAGTCAGTAGCTTCAAACATTTCTGGTATATGAAAAACATGTTTTTCAATGGCAAAAATCAATGAATATTGTAAATGCACAAACAGTAATATCTCCACATTGCACGGTGCAATTCTGAAATTTTTAGCTTTTTCCTGTTAATCCTAGCATGATAAAGAAGATTCAAAGAGAGTGAGATGCCAGCTCCTTTCATTCAGTCAGTAGCTTCAAACATTTCTGGACGTTTTTCAATGGCAAAAATCAATGAATATTGTAAATGCACAAACAGTAATATCTCCACATTGCACGGTGCAATTCTGAAATTTTTAGCTTTTTCCTGTTAATCCTAGCATGATAAAGAAGATTCAAAGAGAGTGAGATGCCAGCTCCTTTCATTCAGTCAGTAGCTTCAAACATTTCTGGTATATGAAAAACATGTTTTTCAATGGCAAAAATCAATGAATATTGTAAATGCACAAACAGTAATATCTCCACATTGCACGGTGCAATTCTGAAATTTTTAGCTTTTTCCTGTTAATCCTAGCATGATAAAGAAGATTCAAAGAGAGTGAGATGCCAGCTCCTTTCATTCAGTCAGTAGCTTCAAACATTTCTGGACGTTTTTCAATGGCAAAAATCAATGAATATTGTAAATGCACAAACAGTAATATCTCCACATTGCACGGTGCAATTCTGAAATTTTTAGCTTTTTCCTGTTAATCCTAGCATGATAAAGAAGATTCAAAGAGAGTGAGATGCCAGCTCCTTTCATTCAGTCAGTAGCTTCAAACATTTCTGGACGTTTTTCAATGGCAAAAATCAATGAATATTGTAAATGCACAAACAGTAATATCTCCACATTGCACGGTGCAATTCTGAAATTTTTAGCTTTTTCCTGTTAATCCTAGCATGATAAAGAAGATTCAAAGAGAGTGAGATGCCAGCTCCTTTCATTCAGTCAGTAGCTTCAAACATTTCTGGTATATGAAAAACATGTTTTTCAATGGCAAAAATCAATGAATATTGTAAATGCACAAACAGTAATATCTCCACATTGCACGGTGCAATTCTGAAATTTTTAGCTTTTTCCTGTTAATCCTAGCATGATAAAGAAGATTCAAAGAGAGTGAGATGCCAGCTCCTTTCATTCAGTCAGTAGCTTCAAACATTTCTGGACGTTTTTCAATGGCAAAAATCAATGAATATTGTAAATGCACAAACAGTAATATCTCCACATTGCACGGTGCAATTCTGAAATTTTTTGCTTTTTCCTGTTAATCCTAGCATGATAAAGAAGATTCAAAGAGAGTGAGATGCCAGCTCCTTTCATTCAGTCAGTAGCTTCAAACATTTCTGGACGTTTTTCAATGGCAAAAATCAATGAATATTGTAAATGCACAAACAGTAATATCTCCACATTGCACGGTGCAATTCTGAAATTTTTAGCTTTTTCCTGTTAATCCTAGCATGATAAAGAAGATTCAAAGAGAGTGAGATGCCAGCTCCTTTCATTCAGTCAGTAGCTTCAAACATTTCTGGACGTTTTTCAATGGCAAAAATCAATGAATATTGTAAATGCACAAACAGTAATATCTCCACATTGCACGGTGCAATTCTGAAATTTTTAGCTTTTTCCTGTTAATCCTAGCATGATAAAGAAGATTCAAAGAGAGTGAGATGCCAGCTCCTTTCATTCAGTCAGTAGCTTCAAACATTTCTGGACGTTTTTCAATGGCAAAAATCAATGAATATTGTAAATGCACAAACAGTAATATCTCCACATTGCACGGTGCAATTCTGAAATTTTTAGCTTTTTCCTGTTAATCCTAGCATCATAAAGAAGATTCAAAGAGAGTGAGATGCCAGCTCCTTTCATTCAGTCAGTAGCTTCAAACATTTCTGGTATATGAAAAACATGTTTTTCAATGGCAAAAATCAATGAATATTGTAAATGCACAAACAGTAATATCTCCACATTGCACGGTGCAATTCTGAAATTTTTAGCTTTTTCCTGCTAATCCTAGCATGATAAAGAAGATTCAAAGAGAGTGAGATGCCAGCTCCTTTCATTCAGTCAGTAGCTTCAAACATTTCTGGACGTTTTTCAATGGCAAAAATCAATGAATATTGTAAATGCACAAACAGTAATATCTCCACATTGCACGGTGCAATTCTGAAATTTTTAGCTTTTTCCTGTTAATCCTAGCATGATAAAGAAGATTCAAAGAGAGTGAGATGCCAGCTCCTTTCATTCAGTCAGTAGCTTCAAACATTTCTGGACGTTTTTCAATGGCAAAAATCAATGAATATTGTAAATGCACAAACAGTAATATCTCCACATTGCACGGTGCAATTCTGAAATTTTTAGCTTTTTCCTGTTAATCCTAGCATGATAAAGAAGATTCAAAGAGAGTGAGATGCCAGCTCCTTTCATTCAGTCAGTAGCTTCAAACATTTCTGGTATATGAAAAACATGTTTTTCAATGGCAAAAATCAATGAATATTGTAAATGCACAAACAGTAATATCTCCACATTGCACGGTGCAATTCTGAAATTTTTAGCTTTTTCCTGTTAATCCTAGCATGATAAAGAAGATTCAAAGAGAGTGAGATGCCAGCTCCTTTCATTCAGTCAGTAGCTTCAAACATTTCTTAACGTTTTTCAATGGCAAAAATCAATGAATATTGTAAATGCACAAACAGTAATATCTCCACATTGCACGGTGCAATTCTGAAATTTTTTGCTTTTTCCTGCTAATCCTAGCATGATAAAGAAGATTCAAAGAGAGTGAGATGCCAGCTCCTTTCATTCAGTCAGTAGCTTCAAACATTTCTGGTATATGAAAAACATGTTTTTCAATGGCAAAAATCAATGAATATTGTAAATGCACAAACAGTAATATCTCCACATTGCACGGTGCAATTCTGAAATTTTTAGCTTTTTCCTGTTAATCCTAGCATGATAAAGAAGATTCAAAGAGAGTGAGATGCCAGCTCCTTTCATTCAGTCAGTAGCTTCAAACATTTCTGGACGTTTTTCAATGGCAAAAATCAATGAATATTGTAAATGCACAAACAGTAATATCTCCACATTGCACGGTGCAATTCTGAAATTTTTTGCTTTTTCCTGTTAATCCTAGCATGATAAAGAAGATTCAAAGAGAGTGAGATGCCAGCTCCTTTCATTCAGTCAGTAGCTTCAAACATTTCTGGTATATGAAAAACATGTTTTTCAATGGCAAAAATCAATGAATATTGTAAATGCACAAACAGTAATATCTCCACATTGCACGGTGCAATTCTGAAATTTTTAGCTTTTTCCTGTTAATCCTAGCATGATAAAGAAGATTCAAAGAGAGTGAGATGCCAGCTCCTTTCATTCAGTCAGTAGCTTCAAACATTTCTGGACGTTTTTCAATGGCAAAAATCAATGAATATTGTAAATGCACAAACAGTAATATCTCCACATTGCACGGTGCAATTCTGAAATTTTTAGCTTTTTCCTGTTAATCCTAGCATGATAAAGAAGATTCAAAGAGAGTGAGATGCCAGCTCCTTTCATTCAGTCAGTAGCTTCAAACATTTCTGGTATATGAAAAACATGTTTTTCAATGGCAAAAATCAATGAATATTGTAAATGCACAAACAGTAATATCTCCACATTGCACGGTGCAATTCTGAAATTTTTAGCTTTTTCCTGTTAATCCTAGCATGATAAAGAAGATTCAAAGAGAGTGAGATGCCAGCTCCTTTCATTCAGTCAGTAGCTTCAAACATTTCTGGACGTTTTTCAATGGCAAAAATCAATGAATATTGTAAATGCACAAACAGTAATATCTCCACATTGCACGGTGCAATTCTGAAATTTTTTGCTTTTTCCTGCTAATCCTAGCATGATAAAGAAGATTCAAAGAGAGTGAGATGCCAGCTCCTTTCATTCAGTCAGTAGCTTCAAACATTTCTGGTATATGAAAAACATGTTTTTCAATGGCAAAAATCAATGAATATTGTAAATGCACAAACAGTAATATCTCCACATTGCACGGTGCAATTCTGAAATTTTTAGCTTTTTCCTGTTAATCCTAGCATGATAAAGAAGATTCAAAGAGAGTGAGATGCCAGCTCCTTTCATTCAGTCAGTAGCTTCAAACATTTCTGGACGTTTTTCAATGGCAAAAATCAATGAATATTGTAAATGCACAAACAGTAATATCTCCACATTGCACGGTGCAATTCTGAAATTTTTAGCTTTTTCCTGTTAATCCTAGCATGATAAAGAAGATTCAAAGAGAGTGAGATGCCAGCTCCTTTCATTCAGTCAGTAGCTTCAAACATTTCTGGTATATGAAAAACATGTTTTTCAATGGCAAAAATCAATGAATATTGTAAATGCACAAACAGTAATATCTCCACATTGCACGGTGCAATTCTGAAATTTTTAGCTTTTTCCTGTTAATCCTAGCATGATAAAGAAGATTCAAAGAGAGTGAGATGCCAGCTCCTTTCATTCAGTCAGTAGCTTCAAACATTTCTGGTATATGAAAAACATGTTTTTCAATGGCAAAAATCAATGAATATTGTAAATGCACAAACAATAATATCTCCACATTGCACGGTGCAATTCTGAAATTTTTTGCTTTTTCCTGTTAATCCTAGCATGATAAAGAAGATTCAAAGAGAGTGAGATGCCAGCTCCTTTCATTCAGTCAGTAGCTTCAAACATTTCTGGACGTTTTTCAATGGCAAAAATCAATGAATATTGTAAATGCACAAACAGTAATATCTCCACATTGCACGGTGCAATTCTGAAATTTTTAGCTTTTTCCTGTTAATCCTAGCATGATAAAGAAGATTCAAAGAGAGTGAGATGCCAGCTCCTTTCATTCAGTCAGTAGCTTCAAACATTTCTGGACGTTTTTCAATGGCAAAAATCAATGAATATTGTAAATGCACAAACAGTAATATCTCCACATTGCACGGTGCAATTCTGAAATTTTTAGCTTTTTCCTGTTAATCCTAGCATGATAAAGAAGATTCAAAGAGAGTGAGATGCCAGCTCCTTTCATTCAGTCAGTAGCTTCAAACATTTCTGGTATATGAAAAACATGTTTTTCAATGGCAAAAATCAATGAATATTGTAAATGCACAAACAGTAATATCTCCACATTGCACGGTGCAATTCTGAAATTTTTTGCTTTTTCCTGTTAATCCTAGCATGATAAAGAAGATTCAAAGAGAGTGAGATGCCAGCTCCTTTCATTCAGTCAGTAGCTTCAAACATTTCTGGACGTTTTTCAATGGCAAAAATCAATGAATATTGTAAATGCACAAACAGTAATATCTCCACATTGCACGGTGCAATTCTGAAATTTTTAGCTTTTTCCTGTTAATCCTAGCATGATAAAGAAGATTCAAAGAGAGTGAGATGCCAGCTCCTTTCATTCAGTCAGTAGCTTCAAACATTTCTGGTATATGAAAAACATGTTTTTCAATGGCAAAAATCAATGAATATTGTAAATGCACAAACAGTAATATCTCCACATTGCACGGTGCAATTCTGAAATTTTTAGCTTTTTCCTGTTAATCCTAGCATGATAAAGAAGATTCAAAGAGAGTGAGATGCCAGCTCCTTTCATTCAGTCAGTAGCTTCAAACATTTCTGGACGTTTTTCAATGGCAAAAATCAATGAATATTGTAAATGCACAAACAGTAATATCTCCACATTGCACGGTGCAATTCTGAAATTTTTTGCTTTTTCCTGTTAATCCTAGCATGATAAAGAAGATTCAAAGAGAGTGAGATGCCAGCTCCTTTCATTCAGTCAGTAGCTTCAAACATTTCTGGACGTTTTTCAATGGCAAAAATCAATGAATATTGTAAATGCACAAACAGTAATATCTCCACATTGCACGGTGCAATTCTGAAATTTTTTGCTTTTTCCTGCTAATCCTAGCATG
>NW_027372000.1:0-19078 GCF_046119375.1 Phyllobates terribilis
CTCTGGATTATTGACAGTGAAGCATTACCTCTCTGGGTTATTGAGCAGTGAAGCATTACCTCTCTGGATTATTGAGCAGTGAAGCATTACCTCTCTGGATTATTGAGCAGTGAAGCATTACCTCTCTTGGATTATTGAGCAGTGAAGCATTACTTCTCTGGAATTATTGAGCAGTGAAGCATTACCTCTCTGGATTATTGAGCAGTGAAGCATTACCTCTCTGGATTATTGAGCAGTGAAGCATTACCTCTCTGGATTATTGAGCAGTGAAGCATTACCTCTCTGGATTATTGAGCAGTGAAGCATTACCTCTCTGGATTATTGAGCAGTGAAGCATTACCTCTCTGGATTATTGAGCAGTGAAGCATTACCTCTCTGGATTATTGAGCAGTGAAGCATTACCTCTCTGGATTATTGAGCAGTGAAGCATTACCTCTCTGGATTATTGAGCAGTGAAGCATTACCTCTCTGGATTATTGAGCAGTGAAGCATTACCTCTCTGGATTATTGAGCAGTGAAGCATTACCTCTCTGGATTATTGAGCAGTGAAGCATTACCTCTCTGGATTATTGAGCAGTGAAGCATTACCTCTCTGGATTATTGAGCAGTGAAGCATTACCTCTCTGGATTATTGAGTAGTGAAGCATTACCTCTCTGGATTATTGAGCAGTGAAGCATTACCTCTCTGGATTATTGAGCTAGTGAAGCATTACCTCTCTGGATTATTGAGTAGTGAAGCATTACCTCTCTGGATTATTGAGCAGTGAAGCATTACCTCTCTGGATTATTGAGCAGTGAAGCATTACCTCTCTGGATTATTGAGTAGTGAAGCATTACCTCTCTGGATTATTGAGCAGTGAAGCATTACCTCTCTGGATTATTGAGTAGTGAAGCATTACCTCTCTGGATTATTGAGTAGTGAAGCATTACCTCTCTGGATTATTGAGTAGTGAAGCATTACCTCTCTGGATTATTGAGCAGTGAAGCATTACCTCTCTGGATTATTGAGCAGTGAAGCATTACCTCTCTGGATTATTGAGCAGTGAAGCATTACCTCTCTGGATTATTGAGTAGTGAAGCATTACCTCTCTGGATTATTGAGCAGTGAAGCATTACCTCTCTGGATTATTGAGCAGTGAAGCATTACCTCTCTGGATTATTGAGTAGTGAAGCATTACCTCTTTTGGATTATTGAGCAGTGAAGCATTACCTCTCTGGATTATTGAGTAGTGAAGCATTACCTCTCTGGATTATTGAGCAGTGAAGCATTACCTCTCTGGATTATTGAGTAGTGAAGCATTACCTCTCTGGATTATTGAGTAGTGAAGCATTACCTCTCTGGATTATTGAGCAGTGAAGCATTACCTCTCTGGATTATTGAGCAGTGAAGCATTACCTCTCTGGATTATTGAGTAGTGAAGCATTACCTCTCTGGATTATTGAGCAGTGAAGCATTACCTCTCTGGATTATTGAGCAGTGAAGCATTACCTCTCTGGATTATTGAGCAGTGAAGCATTACCTCTCTGGATTATTTAGTGGTGAAGCATTACCTCTCTGGATTATTGAGTAGTGAAGCATTACCTCTCTGGATTATTTAGCTGGTGAAGCATTACCTCTCTGGATTATTGAGCAGTGAAGCATTACCTCTCTGGATTATTGAGTAGTGAAGCATTACCTCTCTGGATTATTGAGTAGTGAAGCATTACCTCTCTGGATTATTGAGTAGTGAAGCATTACCTCTCTGCGCAGGTTCAGACCGGGGAACACATGAGCCCAAACTGTAACTCCAGAAGGCTTCTGTGGTGCACAGTCGTCTCATACGATCGCCGCCCCGGGTACATGTAATAACTCCTTCTATACCCATAACACGTAAAGATGAGATCTGTCTATTATGTGGAGACATTAAATGTTTAGATGCCAGTCTGCAGCTTGTTGAGAGCATTCAGGCTGCGCTGACACACTGTTCCGGAATCCATGCGGGTTTCTTCTCAGTGATGACGTCTGTGGACGCGCCTAACCGTCTGATACATCAGCACCGGTTTGTCATTATCAATGGAATGTAAGATGCACCGACATCGGCTCCGCAAAACCAGCAGAATTAGATGAAGAAACATCTGAAGATAGTAACAATACTCCGTCCAATTACATATAACCGGTGGAAGTGATAATAACATTTATATTAATTTTCTAATATGTTTCATTTGAGGCATCGAATAAACGTAACTCAAAGCAAGCGAAAGCCCCTCAGGTCTCTAGATGTCAGACCAGAGCCGTCAATCCATAGACCCCAGATCTTGTCACATTTACAGACAGCATCTCCTTTTAGGTATATGCCTTTAGTATAAGTTTACTAGCCCGTTACCTTTATCATTCTGATATCATGGGCTCCTCATCTGCTATCTATTTTCTTGCCATATATAACATACATGTCGCGGCAATTTTGCCGAACTCCTCAACAGTCAGATCTTCAACATATCCCAGTATACATAGTAATGGTGAAAGCTCTACGTCAACTGAATAAACCCTGTTAATCATTGCTACAACACTCTTCCAGAAGGACACCAGGTTAGGACCGTTCCACATCATATGAAGCAGGTCTGCTATGGTAGTTTTGCATCTAGGACAGTGGGGACTTGAACGAAATCCGATGTTAAATAAGAATTGAGGTGTCCTGTATACCCGGTGTATCACATATATATGGGACAGTCTATGGGATTCTCTTACAGACAATTGTGGAACTCTTTCCAGTAGATCTGACCAGTGATTTTCCTCTATGGTCCCATTACACTCTCCCATTTCTCTTTTCTTCGCGTCGGCTGGTTTGTCAATATAATGTTATAAAGTAATGAGATCAGTCCACGAGAACTGTGTAGATTAGCTATTCTCTGTATTATTGAGTTTCGGGGTACCCTCCTTCCAGAACAATGCCTTCCCCCCAATATGCGCGCCTAAATTGTAAGTATCTATAGAATTCAGAGGAGGTAACTCATATTCATTGTGTAGCTGTGAGAATTCCTTAATCACATCACCTATCAGCACTTGATTAAGTCTGTTTAAACCCTTGGAGCTCCAGGAGTTAAATCCCACCAGTTGCTGTAGATTTGGAAGCCATGGGAGTTCCCATAATGAAGAAAATTGTGAAACACCTTCTATTCCTTGTAATTCTTTCACCGTCCCCCAAAGTTTGTGGCATAACAGCATAGTCGGTATTTTGCCTCCAAGTGTCCCAAACTTATGCGCCTCCAATACCTCAGAGTTTATCTCATAGGAAATAATGCTGAAGCAACATACGCTGAGCCCCCCCTCCCCCAGGGTCGTCCCATCTCCACATACGCTGAGCCCCCCCTCCCCCAGGGTCGTCCCATCCCCACATACGCTGAGCCCCCCTCCCCCAGGGTCGTCCCATCTCCACATACGCTGAGCTCCCCTCCCCCAGGGTCGTCCCATCCCCACATACGCTGAGCTCCCCTCCCCAGGGTCGTCCCATCCCCACATACGCTGAGCCCCCCTCCCCCAGGATCGTCCCATCTCCACATACGCTGAGCTCCCCCTCCCCCAGGGTCGTCCCATCTCCACATACGCTGAGGTCCCCCTCCCCCAGGGTCGTCCCGTCCCCACATACGCTGAGCCCCCCCCTCCCCCAGGGTCATCCCATCTCCACATACGCTGAACTCCCCTCCCCCAGGGTCGTCCCATCTCCACATACGCTGAGCCCCCCTCCCCAGGGTCATTCCATCCCCACATACGCTGAGCCCCCTCCCCCAGGGTCGTCCCATCTCCACATACGCTGAGCTCCCCTCCCCCAGGGTTGTACCATCCCCACATACGCTGAGCTCCCCCTCCCCCAGGGTTGTACCATCCCCACATACGCTGAGCTCCCCCTCCCCCAGGGTCATCCCATCTCCACATACGCTGAGCTCCCCCTCCCCCAGAGTCATCCCATCCCCACATACGCTGAGCTCCACCTCCCCCAGGGTCGTCCCATCTCCACATACGTTGAGCTCCCCCTCCCCCAGGGTCGTCCCATCCCCACATACGCTGAGCCCCTCGTCCCCCAGGGTCGTCCCATTTCCACATACGCTGAGCTCCCCCTCCCCCAGGGTCGTCCCATTTCCCACATACGCTGAGCTCTCCCTCCCCCAGGGTCATCCCATCCCCACATACGCTGAGCTCCCCCTCCCCCAGGGTCATCACATCTCCACATACGCTGAGCTCTCCCTCCCCCAGGGTCATCCCATCCCCACATACGCTGAGCTCCTCTCCCCCCAGGGTCATCCCATCCCCACATACGCTGAGCCCCCCGTCCCCCAGGGTCGTCCCATTTCCACATACGCTGAGCTCCCCCTCCCCCAGGGTCGTCCCATTTCCACATACGCTGAGCTCTCCCTCCCCCAGGGTCATCCCATCCCCACATACGCTGAACTCCCCCTCCCCCAGGGTCGTCACATCTCCACATACGCTGAGCTCTCCCTCCCCCAGGGTCATGCCATCCCCACATACGCTGAGCTCCCCCTCCCCCAGGGTCGTCCCATCCCCGGATAGGTTGAAGCTGAGATGCCGAATAATACACCCATGGGTTAGGAACTGCAAGCCCTCCCATTGTTTAGTTTCTTTGCAATGTTTTCAGAGTAATTCTCGGAGTCTGTTTGCCCCATATTAATTCTCTAAGCTCCTGACTGACTTTAAAGAAAAGCCTCTGATTTATCCATATTGGGGAGTTGTGTAGGACATACAGCAGTTGTGGCATCCGGGTCATTGTGACCAGGTTAGCACGGCCCACCACCGACAACGGTAACTTAGACCAGGCGCCTCGTTTACCTCTAAATTTAATCAAGACGGGGTCAAGGTTCAACTTCTCATAATCATTTATTTTTGCCGATATATTGATGCCTAAATATTTAAACTCCGACACCAATTGTGAACCCGAGTTAATGTAGTGGGAAGCATTCTCATCTGTATTGTCCAATGGAAGTATGACTGATTTGCTCCAGTTTATCTTCAGACCGGAGTATTTTCCAAACATTTCTATCGTTTCCATTGCTATAGGAAGGGACTCAGAAGTTTTAGCCAGAAATAATAAAGTGTCATCAGCGTATAACGCGACCTTCTCTTCACTGTTCCCTCTACGAAACCCAACTATTCCTGGATGTTCCCTGATACACTGTGCCAAGGGTTCAATGCCCAGTGCAAAGAGCAGGGGGGACAATGGGCACCCCGGCCTCGTACCTCTACTCAGTCCAAAAGCCGGGGAGAGGTGTCCAATTACCCGTATTCTAGCCACCGGCCTACCATACAGCAATTTAACCCATGAAATAAAACTATGTGCTATACCAAACTTTTCCAACACCGCCCATAAATATTCCCACTCAACAGAATCAAACGCCTTAGCGGCGTCCAGAGAACATACAGCCCTGTCCCCATCACCATCCACCGGCAACTGAAGATTAAGAAACAATCTCCGGATATTAACAGCTGTGGATCTAGCCGGCATGAAGCCTGACTGGTCGGTATGAATTACTGTAGAAATTATTATATTCAATCTAGACGCCAGAACCTTCGCAATGATTTTAACGTCAGTTGACAATAAAGATATGGGTCTGTATGAGTCAGGGATTAAAGGGTCTTTACCTGGCTTAGGTATGACTACTATCACCGCCTCTAGCATTGAATGGGGTAGGGTTTTACCCCCTCACCGTCTCCGCAGGTAGCCAGTAAGTGGGGAAGTAGAATATTTCCAAATTTCTTATATATTTCTGTGGGAAGCCCGTCTAGTCCTGGCGATTTGTTATTAGCCATAGAGGCTACTGCCATTTGTACCTCCTCCAGCTGTAGTGGTCTGTTTAATAATTCTTCATCTTTACCGCTGAATGTCGGTAGTTTGATTTCCCTCAAGTAAGATAAGATTTGTTCTCTATTAAATTGCAGTTTGGGTGTATATAGATCTTTATAAAATTCTAGCAGAGTGTTTGAGATCTGGTCAGTCTGGTTTACTACCGCTCCTTCCCAGTCCTTCAGCACCAATAAAAGCCCTCCCCGTCTGGGCTCTTGCCATCACGGCCAATAAGTCTCCTGTCTTCTCCCTCTCCTCGAAGAAGTGTGTCTGGGTGAAACATGCGTTTGTTTTTAGCTTTTTTCCTAATATGTGTGGTATATGCTTCTTGCGCCTCTCCCCACTCCATCAGGTCCTCTTTTACACGGTTAGTACAAATTTCTCTTCTGTAGATCTAACTCTATCCCGTAAAAACTCCCCAAACTGTTTTGTCTTAGTTTTGGATCTGTTATTGGCCTGTATTAAGACTCCTGGTAAGCCGCTTTCATGGCATCCCATAATGTGTTTGCGACACTCGTTTGTCGTTTTCCTTATAATAATGTTCTAAGGTCGATGTGATCCGTGTAATATCTATAATTTGAAGCCAGAAGGGATTCATGGCCGATATAGTCAGAGAATCCAGCGGCCTGGGTAACAAACAGAGAGTAGTCAGCGAGGGTGAATGATCTGATAGCGTCTGGGCAGATAGTCCACTGTTCTCACCAAGGGGGAAATATGTTCTGTGCCCAATACCAGATCAATACGCCATAATGTTTTATGTGTCTTAGAATAGCAAGAAAACTGTCTAGTGTTAGGATATGTGAGACGCCATATGTCCACTAATGATAGTTCTGATAGTATTTCTCCAAACTTAGTTATGGGGCAGTTTTTGTAGCAGTGTCTGATTTATGTCTATCCCAATATGGATGAACACCATTATTTAAATCTCCCATACAAAGGACTGGAACTCCCGGTCTCTTATTCATTAGTGAAGCAATATTTTTCAGACTAATGTTGTTATATGGAGGAGGAACATAGACGGCCACAAGAAGAATTTCTTTTCTAAATATTTTTACAGTGGATCCCCACAAATCTGCCTTCTCCATCTATCTTGGAATCAATTAATTCAAAAGGGATAGTCCTATGTACTAGGATGCTGACCCCCCTAGAGTATGTGGAGAAGGCAGAGTGGAAGCTGTGGCCGATCCATGAGTATTTCATACCCACAACACTGTTTTTCTCAAAGTGCGTTTGCTGCAGACACCACTGCAGGCAGGTGATCCCGGATATCCTCCATGACCGCCGCTCTCTTTAAGGAGTCCCCCAGATCTCTGACCCAGGCAGCCTTAAGGATGGCACCACTGCAGGCAGGTGATCCCAGATATGCTCCATGACCACCACTCTCTTTAAGGAGTCCCCCAGATCTCTGACCCAGGCAGCCTTAAGGATGGCACCACTGCAGGCAGGTGATCCCGGATATGCTCCATGACCGCCGCTCTCTTTAAGGAGTCCCCCAGATCTCTGACCCAGGCAGCCTTAAGGATGGCACCACTGCAGGCAGGTGATCCCAGATATGCTCCATGACCACCGCTCTCTTTAAGGAGTCCCCCAGATCTCTGACCCAGGCAGCCTTAAGGATGGCACCACTGCAGGCAGGTGATCCCGGATATGCTCCATGACCGCCGCTCTCTTTAAGGAGTCCCCAAGATCTCTGACCCAGGCAGCCTTAAGGATGGCCCACTGCAGGCAGGTGATCCAGGATATGCTCCATGACTGCCGCTCTCTTTAAGGAGTCCCCCAGACCTCTGACCCGGGCAGCCTTAAGGATGGCACCACTGCAGGTAGATGATCCCGGATATGCTCCATGACCACCACTCTCTTTAAGGAGTCCCCCAGACCTCTGACCCGGGCAGCCTTAAGGATGGCACCACTGCAGGTAGATGATCCCGGATATGCTCCATGATCACCACTCTCTTTAAGGAGTCCCCCAGACCTCTGACCCGGGCAGCCTTAAGGATGGCACCACTGCAGGTAGATGATCCCGGATATACTCCATGACCGCCGCTCTCTTTAAGGAGTCCCCCAGACCTCTGACCCGGGCAGCCTTAAGGATGGCACCACTGCAGGCAGGTGATCCCGGATATGCTCCATGACTGCCGCTCTCTTTAAGGAGTCCCCCAGACCTCTGACCCGGGCAGCCTTAAGGATGGCACCACTGCAGGCAGGTGATCCCGGATATGCTCCATGACCGATGCTCTCTTTAAGGAGTCCCCCAGACCTCTGACCCGGGCAGCCTTAAGGATGACATCACTGCAGGCAGGTGATCCCGGATATGCTCCATGACCGCCGCTCTCTTTAAGGAGTCCCCCAGACCTCTGACCCGGGCAGCCTTAAGGATGGCAACACTGCAGGCAGGTGATCCCGGATATGCTCCATGACTGCCGCTCTGTTTAAGGAGTCCCCCAGACCTCTGACCCGGGCAGCCTTAAGGATGGCACCACTGCAGGCTGGTGATCCCGGATATGCTCCATGACCGCCGCTCTCTTTAAGGAGTCCCCCAGACCTCTGACTCGGGCAGCCTTAAGGATTGCACCACTGCAGGCTGGTGATCCCAGATATGCTCCATGACCGCCGCTCTCTTTAAGGAGTCCCCCAGACCTCTGACCCGGGCAGCCTTAAGGATGGCACCACTGCAGGCAGGTGATCCCGGATATGCTCCATGACTGCCGCTCTCTTTAAGGAGTCCCCCAGACCTCTGACCCGGGCAGCCTTAAGGATGGCACCACTGCAGGCAGGTGATCCCGGATATGCTCCATGACCGATGCTCTCTTTAAGGAGTCCCCCAGACCTCTGACCCGGGCAGCCTTAAGGATGACATCACTGCAGGCAGGTGATCCCGGATATGCTCCATGACCGCCGCTCTCTTTAAGGAGTCCCCCAGACCTCTGACCCGGGCAGCCTTAAGGATGGCAACACTGCAGGCAGGTGATCCCGGATATGCTCCATGACTGCCGCTCTGTTTAAGGAGTCCCCCAGACCTCTGACCCGGGCAGCCTTAAGGATGGCACCACTGCAGGCTGGTGATCCCGGATATGCTCCATGACCGCCGCTCTCTTTAAGGAGTCCCCCAGACCTCTGACTCGGGCAGCCTTAAGGATTGCACCACTGCAGGCTGGTGATCCCAGATATGCTCCATGACCGCCGCTCTCTTTAAGGAGTCCCCCAGACCTCTGACCCGGGCAGTCTTAAGGATGGCACCACTGCAGGCTGGTAATCCCGGATATGCTCCATGACCGCCGCACTCTTTAAGGAGTCCCCCAGACCTCTGACCCGGGCAGCCTTAAGGATGGCACCACTGCAGGCAGGTGATCCCGGATATGCTCCATGACCACCGCTCTCTTTAAGGAGTCCCCCAGACCTCTGACTCGGGCAGCCTTAAGGATGGCACCACTGCAGGCTGGTGATCCCGGATATGCTCCATGACCGCCGCTCTCTTTAAGGAGTCCCCCAGACCTCTGACCCGGGCAGCCTTAAGGATGGCACCACTGCAGGCAGGTGATCCCGGATATGCTCCATGACTGCCGCTCTCTTTAAGGAGTCCCCCAGACCTCTGACTCGGGCAGCCTTAAGGATGGCACCACTGCAGGCAGGTGATCCTGGATATGCTCCATGACCGCTGCTCTCTTTAAGGAGTCCCCCAGACCTCTGACCCGGGCAGCCTTAAGGATGGCACAACACTGCAGGCAGATGATCCCGGATATGCTCTATGACCGCCGCTCTCTTTAAGGAGACATCCAGACCTCAGACCCGGGCAGCGTTAAGGATGGCACCAATGCAGGCAGATGATCCCGGATATGCTCCATGACCACCGCTCTCTTTAAGGAGTCCCCCAGACCTCTGACCCGGGCAGCCTTAAGGATGGCACCACTGTAGGCAGATGATCCCGGATATGCTCCATGACCGCCGCTCTCTTTAAGGAGTTCCCCAGACCTCTGACCCGGGCAGCCTTAAGGATGGCACCACTGCAGGCTGGTGATCCCGGATATGCTCAATGACCGCCGCTCTCTTTAAGAGTCCCCCAGACCTCTGACTCGGGCAGCCTTAAGGATGGCACCACTGCAAGCAGGTGATCCCGGATATGCTCCATGACCGCAGCTCTCTTTAAGGAGTCCCCCAGACCTCTGACCCGGACAGCCTTAAGGATGGCACCACTGCAGGCTGGTTATCCCGGATATGCTCCATGACCGCCGCTCTCTTTAAGGATTCCCCCAGACCTCTGACCCGGGCAGCCTTAAGGATGGCACCACTGCAGGCAGATGATCCCGGATATGCTCCATGACTGCCGCTCTCTTTAAGGAGTCCCCCAGACCTCTGACTCGGGCAGCCTTAAGGATGGCACCACTGTAGGCAGGTGATCCTGGATATGCTCCATGACCGATGCTCTCTTTAAGGAGTCCCCCAGACCTCTGACCCGGGCAGCCTTAAGGATGGCACAACACTGCAGGCAGATGATCCCGGATATGCTCCATGACCGCCGCTCTCTTTAAGGAGTCCCCCAGACCTCTGACCCGGGCAGCCTTAAGGATGGCACCACTGCAGGCTGGTGATCCCGGATATGCTCCATGACCGCCGCTCTCTTTAAGGAGTCCCCCAGACCTCTGACCCGGGCAGCCTTAAGGATGGCACCACTGCAGGCAGGTGATCCCAGATATGCTCCATGACCACCGCTCTCTTTAAGGAGTCCCCCAGATCTCTGACCCAGGCAGCCTTAAGGATGGCACCACTGCAGGCAGGTGATCCCGGATATGCTCCATGACCGCCGCTCTCTTTAAGGAGTCCCCCAGATCTCTGACCCAGGCAGCCTTAAGGATGGCCCGCTGCAGGCAGGTGATCCAGGATATGCTCCATGACTGCCGCTCTCTTTAAGGAGTCCCCCAGACCTCTGACCCGGGAAGCCTTAAGGATGGCACCACTGCAGGTAGATGATCCCGGATATGCTCCATGACCATCACTCTCTTTAAGGAGTCCCCCAGACCTCTGACCCGGGCAGCCTTAAGGATGGCACCACTGCAGGTAGATGATCCCGGATATGCTCCATGACCACCACTCTCTTTAAGGAGTCCCACAGACCTCTGACCCGGGCAGCCTTAAGGATGGCACCACTGCAGGTAGATGATCCCGGATATACTCCATGACCGCCGCTCTCTTTAAGGAGTCCCCCAGACCTCTGACCCGGGCAGCCTTAAGGATGGCACCACTGCAGGCAGGTGATCCCGGATATGCTCCATGACTGCCGCTCTCTTTAAGGAGTCCCCCAGACCTCTGACCCGGGCAGCCTTAAGGATGGCACCACTGCAGGCAGGTGATCCCGGATATGCTCCATGACCGATGCTCTCTTTAAGGAGTCCCCCAGACCTCTGACCCGGGCAGCCTTAAGGATGACATCACTGCAGGCAGGTGATCCCGGATATGCTCCATGACCGCCGCTCTCTTTAAGGAGTCCCCCAGACCTCTGACCCGGGCAGCCTTAAGGATGGCAACACTGCAGGCAGGTGATCCCGGATATGCTCCATGGCTGCCGCTCTCTTTAAGGAGTCCCCCAGACCTCTGACCCGGGCAGCCTTAAGGATGGCAACACTGCAGGCAGGTGATCCCGGATATGCTCCATGACTGCCGCACTCTTTAAGGAGTCCCCCAGACCTCTGACCCGGGCAGCCTTAAGGATGGCACCACTGCAGGCTGGTGATCCCGGATATGCTCCATGACCGCCGCTCTCTTTAAGGAGTCCCCCAGACCTCTGACTCGGGCAGCCTTAAGGATTGCACCACTGCAGGCAGGTGATCCCGGATATGCTCCATGACCGCCGCGCTCTTTAAGGAGTCCCCCAGACCTCTGACCCGGGCAGCCTTAAGGATGGCACCACTGCAGGCTGGTGATCCCGGATATGCTCCATGACCGCCGCACTCTTTAAGGAGTCCCCCAGACCTCTGACTCGGGCAGCCTTAAGGATGGCACCACTGCAGGCAGGTGATCCCGGATATGCTCCATGACCGCCGCTCTCTTTAAGGAGTCCCCCAGACCTCTGACCCGGGCAGCCTTAAGGATGGCACCACTGCAGGTAGGTGATCCCGGATATGCTCCATGACTGCCGCTCTCTTTAAGGAGTCCCCCAGACCTCTGACCCGGGCAGCCTTAAGGATGGCAACACTGCAGGCAGGTGATCCCGGATATGCTCCATGACTGCCGCTCTCTTTAACGAGTGCCCCAGACCTCTGACCTGGGCAGCCTTAAGGATGGCAACACTGCAGGCAGGTGATCCCGGATATGCTCCATGACTGCCGCTCTCTTTAAGGAGTCCTGCAGACCTCTGACCCGGGCAGCCTTAAGGATGGCACCACTGCAAGCTGGTGATCCCGGATATGCTCCATGACTACCGCTCTCTTTAAGGAGTCCCCCAGACCTCTGACTCGGGCAGCCTTAAGGATTGCACCACTGCAGGCAGGTGATCCCGGATATGCTCCATGACCGCCGCTCTCTTTAAGGATTCCCCCAGACCTCTGACCCGGGCAGCCTTAAGGATGGCAACACTGCAGGCAGGTGATCCCGGATATGCTCCATGACCGCCGCTCTCTTTAAGGAGTCCCCCAGACCTCTGACCCGGGCAGCCTTAAGGATGGCAACACTGCAGGCAGGTGATCCCAGATATGCTCCATGACTGCCGCTCTCTTTAAGGAGTCCCCCAGACCTCTGACCCGGGCAGCCTTAAGGATGGCACCACTGCAGGCTGGTGATCCCGGATATGCTCCATGACCGCCGCTCTCTTTAATAGTCCCCCAGACCTCTGACTCGGGCAGCCTTAAGGATGGCACCACTGCAAGCAGGTGATCCCGGATATGCTCCATGACCGCAGCTCTCTTTAAGGAGTCCCCCAGACCTCTGACCCGGGCAGCCTTAAGGATGGCACCACTGCAGGCTGGTTATCCCGGATATGCTCCATGACCGCCGCTCTCTTTAAGGATTCCCCCAGAACTCTAACTCGGGCAGCCTTAAGGATGGCACCACTGCAGGCTGGTGATCCCGGATATGCTACATGACCGCCGCTCTCTTTAAGGAGTCCCCCAGACCTCTGACCCGGGCAGCCTTAAGGATGGCACCACTGCAGGCAGGTGATCCCGGATATGCTCCATGACTGCCGCTCTCTTTAAGGAGTCCCCCAGACCTCTGACTCGGGCAGCCTTAAGGATGGCACCACTGCAGGCAGGTGATCCTGGATATGCTCCATGACCGATGCTCTTTTTAAGGAGTTCCCCAGACCTCTGACCCGGGCAGCCTTAAGGATGGCACAACACTGCAGGCAGATGATCCCGGATATGCTCCATGACCGCCGCTCTCTTTAAGGAGTCCCCCAGACCTCTGACCCGGGCAGCCTTAAGGATGGCACCACTGCAGGCTGATGATCCCGGATATGCTCCATAACCGCCGCTCTCTTTAAGGAGTCCCCCAGACCTCTGACTCGGGCAGCCTTAAGGATTGCACCACTGCAGGCAGGTGATCCCAGATATGCTCCATGACCGCCGCTCTCTTTAAGGAGTCCCCCAGACCTCTGACCCGGGCAGTCTTAAGGATGGCACCACTGCAGGCTGGTAATCCCGGATATGCTCCATGACCGCCGCTCTCTTTAAGGAGTCCCCCAGACCTCTGACCCGGGCAGCCTTAAGGATGGCACCACTGCAGGCAGGTGATCCCGGATATGCTCCATGACTGCCGCTCTCTTTAAGGAGTCCCCCAGACCTCTGACCCGGGCAGCCTTAAGGATGGCAACACTGCAGGCAGGTGATCCCGGATATGCTCCATGACTGCCGCTCTCTTTAACGAGTGCCCCAGACCTCTGACCCGGGCAGCCTTAAGGATGGCAACACTGCAGGCAGGTGATCCCGGATATGCTCCATGACTGCCGCTCTCTTTAAGGAGTCCCCCAGACCTCTGACCCGGGCAGCCTTAAGGATGGCACCACTGCAGGCTGGTGATCCCGGATATGCTCCATGACCACCGCTCTCTTTAAGGAGTCCCCCAGACCTCTGACTCGGGCAGCCTTAAGGATTGCACCACTGCAGGCAGGTGATCCCGGATATGCTCCATGACCGCCGCTCTCTTTAAGGATTCCCCCAGACCTCTGACCCGGGCAGCCTTAAGGATGGCAACACTGCAGGCAGGTGATCCCGGATATGCTCCATGACCGCCGCTCTCTTTAAGTAGTCCCACAGACCTCTGACCCGGGCAGCCTTAAGGATGGCAACACTGCAGGCAGGTGATCCCAGATATGCTCCATGACTGCCGCTCTCTTTAAGGAGTCCCCCAGACCTCTGACCCGGGCAGCCTTAAGGATGGCACCACTGCAGGCTGGTGATCCCGGATATGATCCATGACCGCCGCTCTCTTTAAGGAGTCCCCCAGACCTCTGACTCGGGCAGCCTTAAGGATGGCACCACTGCAAGCAGGTGATCCCAGATATGCTCCATGACCGCCGCTCTCTTTAAGGAGTCCCCCAGACCTCTGACCCGGGCAGCCTTAAGGATGGCACCACTGCAGGCTGGTTATCCCGGATATGCTCCATGACCGCCGCTCTCTTTAAGGATTCCCCCAGAACTCTAACTCGGGCAGCCTTAAGGATGGCACCACTGCAGGCTGGTGATCCCGGATATGCTCCATGACAGCCGCTCTCTTTAAGGAGTCCCCCAGACCTCTGACCCGGGCAGCTTTAAGGATGGCACCACTGCAGGCAGGTGATCCCGGATATGCTCCATGACTGCCGCTCTCTTTAAGGAGTCCCCCAGACCTCTGACTCGGGCAGCCTTAAGGATGGCACCACTGCAGGCAGGTGATCCTGGATATGCTCCATGACCGCTGCTCTCTTTAAGGAGTCCCCCAGACCTCTGACCCGGGCAGCCTTAAGGATGGCACAACACTGCAGGCAGATGATCCCGGATATGCTCTATGACCGCCGCTCTCTTTAAGGAGTCATCCAGACCTCAGACCCGGGCAGCCTTAAGGATGGCACCAATGCAGGCAGATGATCCCGGATATGCTCCATGACCGCCGCTCTCTTTAAGGAGTCCCCCAGACCTCTGACCCGGGCAGCCTTAAGGATGGCACCACTGCAGGCAGATGATCCCGGATATGCTCCATGACCGCCGCTCTCTTTAAGGAGTTCCCCAGACCTCTGACCCGGGCAGCCTTAAGGATGGCACCACTGCAGGCTGGTGATCCCGGATATGCTCAATGACCGCCGCTCTCTTTAAGAGTCCCCCAGACCTCTGACTCGGGCAGCCTTAAGGATGGCACCACTGCAAGCAGGTGATCCCGGATATGCTCCATGACCGCAGCTCTCTTTAAGGAGTCCCCCAGACCTCTGACCCGGGCAGCCTTAAGGATGGCACCACTGCAGGCTGGTTATCCCGGATATGCTCCATGACCGCCGCTCTCTTTAAGGATTCCCCCAGAACTCTAACTCGGGCAGCCTTAAGGATGGCACCACTGCAGGCTGGTGATCCCGGATATGCTCCATGACCACCGCTCTCTTTAAGGAGTCCCCCAGACCTCTGACCCGGGCAGCCTTAAGGATGGCACCACTGCAGGCAGATGATCCCGGATATGCTCCATAACTGCCGCTCTCTTTAAGGAGTCCCCCAGACCTCTGACACGGGCAGCCTTAAGGATGGCACCACTGTAGGCAGGTGATCCTGGATATGCTCCATGACCGATGCTCTCTTTAAGGAGTCCCCCAGACCTCTGACCCGGGCAGCCTTAAGGATGGCACAACACTGCAGGCAGATGATCCCGGATATGCTCCATGACCGCCGCTCTCTTTAAGGAGTCCCCCAGACCTCTGACCCGGGCAGCCTTAAGGATGGCACCACTGCAGGCTGGTGATCCCGGATATGCTCCATGACCGCCGCTCTCTTTAAGGAGTCCCCCAGACCTCTGACTCGGGCAGCCTTAAGGATTGCACCAATGCAAGCAGGTGATCCCAGATATGCTCCATGACCGCCGCTCTCTTTAAGGAGTCCCCCAGACCTCTGACCCGGGCAGTCTTAAGGATGGCACCACTGCAGGCTGGTAATCCCGGATATGCTCCATGACCGCCGCACTCTTTAAGGAGTCCCCCAGACCTCTGACTCGGGCAGCCTTAAGGATGGCACCACTGCAGGAAGGTGATCCCGGATATGCTCCATGACCGCCGCTCTCTTTAAGGAGTCCCCCAGACCTCTGACCCGGGCAGCCTTAAGGATGGCACCACTGCAGGCAGGTGATCCCGGATATGCTCCATGACTGCCGCTCTCTTTAAGGAGTCCCCCAGACCTCTGACCCGGGCAGCCTTAAGGATGGCAACACTGCAGGCAGGTGATCCCGGATATGCTCCATGACTGCCGCTCTCTTTAAGGAGTCCCCCAGACCTCTGACCCGGGCAGCCTTAAGGATGGCACCACTGCAGGCTGGTGATCCCGGATATGCTCCATGACCACCGCTCTCTTTAAGGAGTCCCCCAGACCTCTGACTCGGGCAGCCTTAAGGATTGCACCACTGCAGGCAGGTGATCCCGGATATGCTCCATGACCGCCGCTCTCTTTAAGGATTCCCCCAGACCTCTGACCCGGGCAGCCTTAAGGATGGCAACACTGCAGGCAGGTGATCCCGGATATGCTCCATGACCGCCGCTCTCTTTAAGGAGTCCCACAGACCTCTGACCCGGGCAGCCTTAAGGATGGCAACACTGCAGGCATGTGATCCCAGATATGCTCCATGACTGCCGCTCTCT
Source organism: Phyllobates terribilis (assembly GCF_046119375.1). Lineage (NCBI taxonomy): Eukaryota > Metazoa > Chordata > Amphibia > Anura > Dendrobatidae > Phyllobates > Phyllobates terribilis. The sequence goes on from NW_027372000.1 coordinate 16,627, forward strand.
TTAAGGAGTCCCCCAGACCTCTGACCCGGGCAGCCTTAAGGATGGCACCACTGCAGGCTGGTGATCCCGGATATGATCCATGACCGCCGCTCTCTTTAAGGAGTCCCCCAGACCTCTGACCCGGGCAGCCTTAAGGATGGCACCACTGCAGGCTGGTTATCCCGGATATGCTCCATGACCGCCGCTCTCTTTAAGGATTCCCCCAGAACTCTAACTTGGGCAGCCTTAAGGATGGCACCACTGCAGGCTGGTGATCCCGGATATGCTCCATGACCGCCGCTCTCTTTAAGGAGTCCCCCAGACCTCTGACCCGGGCAGCCTTAAGGATGGCACCACTGCAGGCAGGTGATCCCGGATATGCTCCATGACTGCCGCTCTCTTTAAGGAGTCCCCCAGATCTCTGACTCGGGCAGCCTTAAGGATGGCACCACTGCAGGCAGGTGATCCCGGATATGCTCCATGACCGCTGCTCTCTTTAAGGAGTCCCCCAGACCTCTGACCCGGGCAGCCTTAAGGATGGCACAACACTGCAGGCAGATGATCCCGGATATGCTCCATGACCGCCGCTCTCTTTAAAGAGTCATCCAGACCTCAGAACCGGGCAGCCTTAAGGATGGCACCAATGCAGGCAGATGATCCCGGATATGCTCCATGACCGCCGCTCTCTTTAAGGAGTCCCCCAGACCTCTGACCGGGCAGCTTTAAGGATGGCAGCACTGCAGGCAGGTGATCCCGGATATGCTCCATGACCGCCGCTATCTTTAAGGAGTCCCCCAGACCTCTGACTAGGGCAGCCTTAAGGATGGCAGCACTGCAGGCAGGTGATCCTGGATATGCTCCATGACCGCTGCTCTCTTTAAGGAGTCCCCCAGACCTCTGACATTCCACAAAAGGAATTTTACTTGTGACTTGTAAGGTATCTCGCTTTTCTCTTCCCTTTCATAACCCTCTTTACAGTATTTTCACTTAGTCGGCTTGACCGCTAGTATTTGCAGAACCAGACAACAAGTTATAGAAACAAAATCCCCCAAACACATTTAAACAAGAAAACATTAATGCATCCATTTAATCTGGATGAAGAAAGCCACCAGTCCATCCTGTAGCCGTATACAAGGCAAGCGAATGAAGAAAGGCACAAGTCCATCCTGTAGCCGTATACAAGGCAAGCGAATGAAGAAAGTCACCAGTCCATCCTGTAGCCGTATACAAGGCAAGCGAATGAAGAAAGGCACCAGTCCATCCTGTAGCCGTATACAAGGCAAGCTAATGAAGAAAGGCACCAGTCCATCCTGTAGCCGTATACAAGGCAAGCGAATGAAGAAAGTCACCAGTCCATCCTGTAGCCGTATACAAGGCAAGCGAATGAAGAAAGCCACCAGTCCATCCTGTAGCCGTATACAAGGCAAGCGAATGAAGAAAGTCACCAGTCCATCCTGTAGCCGTATACAAGGCAAGCGAATGAAGAAAGCCACCAGTCCATCCTGTAGCCGTATACAAGGCAAGCTAATGAAGAAAGGCACCAGTCCATCCTGTAGCAGTATACAAGGCAAGCGAATGAAGAAAGCCACCAGTCCATCCTGTAGCCGTATACAAGGCAAGCTAATGAAGAAAGGCACCAGTCCATCCTGTAGCCGTATACAAGGCAAGCGAATGAAGAAAGTCACCAGTCCATCCTGTAGCCGTATACAAGGCAAGCGAATGAAGAAAGTCACCAGTCCATCCTGTAGCCGTATACAAGGCAAGCGAATGAAGAAAGGCACCAGTCCATCCTGTAGCCGTATACAAGGCAAGCGAATGAAGAAAGGCACCAGTCCATCCTGTAGCCGTATACAAGGCAAGCGAATGAAGAAAGCCACCAGTCCATCCTGTAGCCATATACAAGGCAAGCGAATGAAGAAAGCCACCAGTCCATCCTGTAGCCGTATACAAGGCAAGCGAATGAAGAAAGTCACCAGTCCATCCTGTAGCCGTATACAAGGCAAGCGAATGAAGAAGGCCACCAGTCCATCCTGTAGCCGTATACAAGGCAAGCGAATGAAGAAAGTCACCAGTCCATCCTGTAGCCGTATACAAGGCAAGCGAATGAAGAAAGGCACCAGTCCATCCTGTAGCCGTATACAAGGCAAGCTAATGAAGAAAGGCACCAGTCCATCCTGTAGTCGTATACAAGGCAAGCTAATGAAGAAAGGCACCAGTCCATCCTGTAGCCGTATACAAGGCAAGCGAATGAAGAAAGGCACCAGTCCCTCCTGTAGCCGTATACAAGGCAAGCTAATGAAGAAAGGCACCAGTCCATCCTGTAGCCATATACAAGGCAAGCGAATGAAGAAAGCCACCAGTCCATCCTGTAGCCGTATACAAGGCAAGCGAATGAAGAAAGTCACCAGTCCATCCTGTAGCCGTATACAAGGCAAGTGAATGAAGAAAGGCACCAGTACATCCTGTAGCCGTA